>NC_083462.1:3200240-3230240 GCF_030014155.1 Tachysurus vachellii | reverse complement strand
GAATGCACTCAAGAGGAGATGTGGCAATGGTACAGAAATAATTAGGATTTGTACATGGACAGATTCTGATCCAATGGTTTATGTGATCTGACTGAAGACGTTCATCGCACCAAAATCCTTAGCACTTACCACATTTGGCAAACACCCTCATCCAGAGCCACTCAGGGCCTTGCAGTTTTCAGCTTGATAAACCTG
Organism: Tachysurus vachellii; assembly: GCF_030014155.1. Lineage (NCBI taxonomy): Eukaryota > Metazoa > Chordata > Actinopteri > Siluriformes > Bagridae > Tachysurus > Tachysurus vachellii. The sequence continues at coordinate 3,230,045 of NC_083462.1, read as the reverse complement.
GGATTTGACCTCACAACCTTCTGATCAGAAAGCCAACACCCTAACCACTTAGCTATCTCCTTGCTTGGCAGGTCAGCAGGAAGGAGCTCTTCACTGAGGTAGGTTTTTTAAGGTCGATTTTCAGATGATTTGTCAGAAAGGCAGTCTGATATCTTCAGAGCAACTTGAGAGTAAATTGTATGTATGCTCACTGAGCCCACCGAATTAGCGTAAAAAGAATGTAGACCAGGTACCTGGACCAAAACACAGCTCCCAGTCCGCCAGTCCGCAAGAGTAAAGATGCAGATGACCTGCTGATTCTGGTGTCAGAGCAAGATGAGAATGGAAGACACTCTCTGGCTTTGTTTGAAGGTTCGATGTCTGCATTGTCTTCACCAAGAACTGTATGATACATGATCTTGGATAGGAATAGAAGAAGTGAAACAAGTCTTTAGTGGAGGTTACATGGTAAGAAGGAAGAACTAGAGCAGACTTCATTCATTCATTCATTTTCTACCGTCTATCCGAACTACCTCTGGTCACGGGGAGCCTGTGCCTATCTCAGGCGTCATCGGGCATCAAGGCACACCCTAGACGGAGTGCCAACCCATCACAGGGCACACACACACTCTCATTCACTCACGCAATCACACACTACAGACAATTTTCCAGAGATGCCAATCAACCTACCATGCATGTCTTTGGACCGGGGGAGGAAACCGGAGTACCCGGAGGAAACCCCCGAGGCACAGGGAGAACATGCAAACTCCACACACACAAGGTGGAGGCGGGAATCGAACCCCCAACCCTGGAGGTGTGAGGCGAGCACGTTCGCCACTAAGCCACCGTGTCCCCCCTAGAGCAGACTTGAAAATGGAAGAAAACAGAACCAGGTAATAGAGATTCCTTGATCATCACAGTTGCATAAAGTGAAGTCTCTGAAGATCGGCTGGAGGTGTGTGGATGGTATTGGGTCACGCTAGCAGGTTAGCAGACATGGACTCCTGTGTCATGCATGGGGACATTCCACCTTGTCTGAAGGATACCTGAGTGTAAATAAACACAGAAGCTATTTCCAGTCACATAACTTTGGTCTGAAATCAAGAACCAGAGGCTTGGAAACAGCATCATTTCATCTCCAGAGCAATATCCCGAGCGAGTCAGGCAATTTAGACTTGAAAATTATTCAAGTACACAGATATGTGCTTTCTAAACAAAATCAGCACACAGTTCACAGTTCACGCTGCTAAACCACTGGGAAATATGAACGATGAATTAGCCAGCTAGTACGAAGGCTCCAATTTGTCGGTCTGTGACATCACATTATAAATAAACAGGACCAAAAGATTTCAGCTGACTCCGGTGCTAAGAAACCTCGTGACCTTTACAGACTTCAAGGGTAATAAACGAGAGCTTCAACCAGAGTAGACACTCATTTATTTCTAGCATGCTGCACAGGACTTCGTCAGACTCCAGTCTCTCTGAAGCTCTCCTCCCATCCTCTCTTATTCAGACAGACATTCCTCCAGGAGCCATCCCCCCCTCTTGGCCCCATCCTGAACCTCCAGAAGGACGATGCCTTAACAAATATCAAACACGCTCACCTGCTTGAGATGACACAGATACGCCAATGAGATTGATCTTTTTTTTACCTCGACAGCTTTCACCAAACATGGGGGAAAAGGTGAAGAAGTGAAGAAGGATCTGATCTGAAAGCGCTGACACTGACGTCTCCTTTCGTAAACACTAAATAAACATCTCCTTACAGTTTTTATTTGGAGAATCTGTCATGTAGTTACTGTGAATGAGCTGTAGGGAATAATAACGTGAATGAGAAACATGATTTGATGAAAGTAGATGTTACAGATTTCTTTGTTTTCACTGAGAAGAATTAGAAGACAGTGACCTACCAACGTCTCCAGAAACTCTTTCGCCGCGTCACAGCGTGGCTCCTGCCTCTTCTCACAATCTTCGTACATCGCTATTGGTCAATCGATGCAAGCACAGATGGTCGGTTTGGGTCTTTTTTTATATTATCTTCCCTCCAAAAGGACACATCTGACCTTTTAAAGGTTTCAGGAACCTTTTTGGCTTAAGGGGACAGGATTGGGAAACAGAGTGTGCCGCTTCCTGTGAGTCCTGAGCTCTGTATCAACAGATGATTTGTGTTTCACGCTAGTTTTTAAAGGAAACGCTGGCTGTCTACAAGCTCATATGATCAAAGCCTTAAGAACAAGTAAGCAGGACAGCAAGAGTGTCATATCCCTTTAATGCTTTAAGCAGGACTCAAGTATTTATCCAATACAGCATCTACATTCCCAGTGGCCTTAGCAGTTGGATAACTACATATGACTTAACACTAGTACAGTACAGGAAAGCGCTGAAAATCACAGGATTTGTTTAGAATGATAAGGAAGTGCTGAGCTAAACAGAGAAAGAGTTTAACGAGAAGACGAACTAAAGAGAGTACGATGAGATGGATATAAAGAACCAAAGAAAGAGGTTAATGTGGCAAGAGACAACGAGACAATGGAAAGAGTTGGAGAAAGATGATGGAGACGACGGCCCCTAAATTAGGGACTAGAGGGGGATAAAGAATGCTCTTCTCCCTCTTTTGCTCTCCTCGAATCAAATTTTATGAGTAGATCTTTATGGATGTCACTGAAGTTTCTGGGCCATCCGGGTCTCGTGTGAAGTCCATAAGCGGCTGTTATTTTATTTTGTTTTTTTTGTTGATGGAAAAGTGACCTAGGACTGAAACATTACTAGAATGAAGCAGAGACAGAATTTTCCTAACGTATTAACTTACACACAACTTCTCAGTCATTTATATTCCTGGTGCTGTTCTCATATTTAATTTGCAATATGGGACATTACTTTTTAAACTTTACCCTAAAAACAACAGCAATTGTTTATAGTGCATTAATAAACTTTCTTTTCTGTAAATCATGCTTATATTCTATGGTTTACGTGACAATCCGTGAGGCTTCAGGTCTTTTAGTCTTCTCCACAATCATCTCACCCAAGCTAAAGGCTGATATGTTCCAGGAACCCATTCACACAATGATTCCCAGCATGCCTCCCTTCTCAAAGCATCTGTTATAGCATTCACCTTTACACCAGCATGAAGTGGCACCCCTTTCTCTTTCTCTCAGGAAAATCCATCATCAGTCTGCACAGGAAGTGACCTCGGCCCTGAGAAAGAGGGAGGCGAATTATGGATGCCACTAAGAAAGCTGCCGCATCCAGTTCTTTAATCCATTCTGAAGATTTAGGATCTGTATTGTTTTAGAAAAAGACCATGTTGTCATCAAGGTCTGAGAATTGCAGAAGCCATCTGGTAGGAAAAGTTCTGAACGCTTAGCAGTCATGGCATTTCTTATGACTTCATTTATGACTTGAATTCAACCAAAACTAATACAAATATTGTCATTGTGATTTCAGATACGTTTCCAGAGTCTAACAGTCTTAAAATATGTGCTAAGTTAGAGGTTGCTAAAGCCATCAGAGCTAGTGCTTGTTATTATTATCGCTACGCTAGTCGTCAAGGTAGAAGTACTCACTGGAGTGAAGAGTATAAAGTATAGAACCTACAGTAACTCTCAAATATTATTATATAATGTAGAGTAACATATAGTAACATTAGTATATCTTCCGAGGATACAGTGAAGTACTGAGTATACAGTGAAGTACTGAATATGTAGTGAAGTACTGAGGATACAGTGAAGTGCTGAATATGTAGTGAAGTACTGAGGGTACAGTGAAGTACTGAATATGTAGTGAAGTACTGAGGATACAGTGAAGTACTGAATATGTAGTGAAGTACTGAGTATACAGTGAAATACTGAGTATACAGTGAAGTACTGAGTATACAGTGAAGTACTGAATATGTAGTGAAGTACTGAATATGTAGTGAAGTACTGAGTATACAGTGAAGTACTGAATATGTAGTGAAGTACTGAGTATACAGTGAAATACTGAATATGTAGTGAAGTACTGAGTATACAGTGAAATACTGAATATGTAGTGAAGTACTGAGTATACAGTGAAATACTGAGTATACAGTGAAGTACTGAGTATACAGTGAAGTACTGAATATGTAGTGAAGTACTGAATATGTAGTGAAGTACTGAGTATACAGTGAAGTACTGAATATGTAGTGAAGTACTGAGTATACAGTGAAATACTGAATATGTAGTGAAGTACTGAGTATACAGTGAAATACTGAATATGTAGTGAAGTACTGAGTATACAGTGAAGTATTGAATATGTAGTGAAGTACTGAATATGTAGTGAAGTACTGAATATGTAGTGAAGTACTGAATATGTAGTGAAGTAGTGAGTATACAGTGAAGTACTGAATATGTAGTGAAGTACTGAATATGTAGTGAAGTACTGAGTATTCAGTGAAGTAATTAGTAGACAGTGAAGTACTGAAGTATTGAGTATAAGTAGAGAAGTACTGGGCATACAGCAAAGTATCGAGTACACAGTGAAGTACTGAAGTGCTGAGTGAAGTACTGAAGTATTTAATATACATGTATATATAAGTATGGAGTATTTGGTAACTATAGGGTGAAATATGGAGTCTACAGTTAGTAAACAGTGAAACAATGCAGAAATGCATGGATCAGTGTGTGTGTGTGTGTGTGTGTGTGTGTGTGTGTGTGTGTGTGTGTGTGGTTTGTCTTTGGTCCCTAGAGTGCAGGTGACCATGTGGAGCCAGAGGTCTGGTGTCTGTAAGCTACAGCACATGCTGACAGATGAAATAATAAGAGCTCTGCTCCTGTCTGTCACGGCTGTTTTTATCTGAATGTAATACCTGCTTGGACGTCTAGGGTTCCAGTTCCAACAAACTGAGGAGACCAGAGAGAGAGAGGGAGAGAGGGAGAGAGAGAGAGAGAGAGAGAGAGAGAGAGAGAGAGACACTTTAGTGTTGTCTTAGCTAATCTGCTTGGCACACGCTCTAACTCACAGTGTCTGCTCCAGTGTGTGCTTTTCCTTCTCGTTCCTCCTCTATCAGACTCTGCCATCTCTCACTCCGATCCACTGCCAGTTCTTCGGCAAAACACAAACACACACACACGCGTAAATCACACACAGTACACTTATGAGTGTCTTTTATAATAGTGGACTGTGACATGTGTGCTCAGTGGTATTGAGTCCAAATTCATGGGGAAAATGGTTTAACTTTTTTATTCATTTATCCAACAGACTAAAGAGTGTAAAGAGACATGAGGGGAGTGTAGAGATGACGAGCCTCGTGTTTATACACCGCAGGTGACTGTTACTCCAGGTGATGAGATGGAGACTGTAGGTGATGCTGATAATCCAAGTGCTCATCAATATTTCCTGTTGTAAACTTTCCAATTCTTTAAAAGGTGTCACTGGTGTTGTTTGTGCGTCAGTAGATGATGTCATGAGTGTAGAGTTGTGTGTCTTTGTGTAGAATTGGAATAAAATCTATTGATGATAAATATTTTAATGTATTAATATGAGTTGTTGATTATGATTTATTTGTTGCTATAGAACTCCTCACTATGAGTATAAACACCTTCTACATGTAAGCTGGCTGAAGGTGTGACACACACACGTACACACACACACACACACACACACAGGTTACAGACACAGTACCTGGCTTTTCCATAAACCTACACAGACAGACTGCATAAACCCACATGCACAAGTATGCCCATACTATAAACTTCAACACACACACACACACACACACACACACACACACACACACACACTGAGCAGTTGCTGCCTCGGCCAGGAGAAAACGCATGATCAGAGACAGACAACCGCAAAGACACAAACTTTGACTTTTCCATAAACTTGCACACACACACACACACACACACACATACACACACACACACACACGCACAAATGTTATAAACCAGTGCACAATCACACACTTACAAACACACACACCATAAAAGACACAAGCTTAGATGCTTCCATAAATCTGCACACAATATCACACACACACACACACACACAGAGCCATAAAGATACAAGCGTTGACTCTTCCATAAACCTGCACGCAGCCAGAGACACGGTTTGCCTCTCACACAGGCTTACACTCAAAAACACAGATGCATAATCTTCCCTTACTATAAACACAGTGTCTCTCTCTCTCTCTCTCACACACACACACACACACACACACACACACACACACAGACCTGCGGAGAGACAGGCAGAGTGCCTGGTTATTCTGTACCTGATAAGACTTAAGCCTCTCTGGTTCTTTCAGGATGTTGAACACAATCCACATCAGCTGAGTTTTGATTGGTCAAATTTATATTAACACGCTCGCTCTAAGACGTTATCGTTTCCATAGTAACAGCTCATTCTCAGAGACATGTACACATTAGCAGATTTTTTTTCTAAATCTTAAAAAAAGTTTTCTGTAAGAGAGGAAGGGGTTTCTGAGGAGTTTTGGGTCTGGGTGACACGACAAGCTGTTTCTCTGTTAGCTTGTTTACTATTACGCTAGTTTCCATTTTAGCTTGAAATAGAGTAAAGTGACGTGACATACGGCTAAGTACGGTGACCCATACTCAGAATTCGTTCTCTGCATTTAACCCATCCAAAGTGCACACACAGTCGTGAACACACACCCGGAGCAGTGAGCAGCCATTTATGCTGCGGCGCCCGGGGAGCAGTTGGGGGGGTTCGGTGAATTGCTCAAGGACACCTCAGTCGTGGCCGGCCTCGAACCCACAACCTTAGAGTTAGGAGTCAGACTCTCTAACCATTAGGCCACGACTTCCCCTGACTTTAGTTCTGTCATGTCTTTGCTCTTCTTAGGTCACAGTGTGTCTGATTTTTGCTTGTTTTGTTTGTCTTGAATTTCTTTAATTCTTTCATTTTTAACAGTAAACACTTTAAGAGAACAGCAGACTAAATCTGATTTTTTTGTTCAATAAAAAACAAACACACACTCGGGTGTCGTTGATCCTGCACCACTGCGGCTCGTACCCGGAGTCTAGTTTTTCCCCAGCACTCCATCACGGTCCGGCTCTGGTTATGTCATACGGAGCAAGTCCCGAACCCCGAGTCCTGCTCCCCCACAAACACTATGAACAATACGGGAATTGTCTCCGGTCTCTGGGCAACCAGTCATTCTCTCTTTACACCTACTGTATTCCAAACAAATTGGGAAACCACATGTTCAAATATACAGCCATTCCAGTCCAATATTGATGGAATTCACTGTGTGTGTGTGTGTGTGTGAGAGAGAGAGAGAGAGAGAAGCAGGGCCATTTGGAGCCGTTAGCAGATGAAGGATGAAGAGTGCCACTTTGATCGATGTGTGTGTCGTATTTTCACGGCCGAGTGACTCCCTTTAATAGTTCCTTGATGTCGTCCCTTCTGGGTTTGAACTAATTAAACGCTCAGAACTGAACCGTTTGCTTTATTACGTGTGTAAACGACATTGAAAAATACGTCCTGTAACTCCTCAACACCGCAATCGTAATAAATGATCCTCAGGTGCCAAGAAAACGTCTCCATCTGGTAAGATCGATGTGGTGCTCCAAATGATCCCTGACCATCAGAGATCTGCGTCAGGAAAAAACCCTGCGAGGTTCAATTAGCTGGTTCAAATAACTTATATCTTTTTTTTTTTTTTTTTTTTTTTTTTTTTTTTACAGAATGGTCATGAATGTGTTCGGATCAGTGGTATGCCAGGGAGCAGCTCTGCGCTCTTAAAATATTTGGCTGCTTCGCTCTGCAAGTATGTGTGTACCCAGTGAGCGCAGAGCCATTAGAGGATCTCTTCGCCAGACGTTCTTGAGACTGCGTTTGTGCTACAATAAAAGATCTGCAGCAGTGAAAGCGCAGCGTCGGACTACACTAAGAAACTAACACCAGACACACAGAGGTTCCACTCATCATCTGTGTAAAAAAAATAAAAGAATGAAGAACGAGAGATCTTCATCACTTGGACTGAGGAATTTTCGAGATGATGTAAGCCATGAAGTTAGAGGTCAATAATCCTATAATAATCAGGGTGGTGGGGTTTTACCTGAAAAACCACTGTGAAGAGATTACAGTCTGTTAGTTGTTAATGTCATCTGACTTCCCCATCTTGTACAAGTCAAACTCTTAGCTTCACCTCTGACTGTTCCTCAGCGACACTGTTCCTCAGCCACAGAGACACTGTTCCTCAGTGACAGAGACACTGTTCCTCAGTGACAGACACACTGTTCCTCAGCAACACTGTTCCTCAGCAACACTGTTCCTCAGCCACAGAGACACTGTTCCTCAGCCACAGAGATACTGTTCCTCAGCGACAGAGACACTGTTCCTCAGCGACAGACACACTGTTCCTCAGCAACATTGTTCCTCAGCGACAGAGACACTGTTCCTCAGTGACAGACACACTGTTCCTCAGCAACACTGTTCCTCAGTGACAGAGACACTGTTCCTCAGTGACACTGTTCCTCAGCAACACTGTTCCTCAGTGACACTGTTCCTCAGTGACAGAGACACTGTTCCTCAGAGACACTGTTCCTCAGCGACAGAGACACTGTTCCTCAGCGACACTGTTCCTCAGCAACAGAGACACTGTTCCTCAGCGACACTGTTCCTCACCGACAGAGACACTGTTCCTCAGCGACACTGTTCCTCAGAGACACTGTTCCTCAGCGACAGAGACACTGTTCCTCAGTGACACTGTTCCTCAGCGACAGAGACACTGTTCCTCAGAGACACTGTTCCTCAGAGACACTGTTCCTCAGCGACAGAGACACTGTTCCACAGAGACACTGTTCCTCAGCGACAGAGACACTGTTCCTCAGCGACACTGTTCCTCATGACAGAGACACTGTTCCTCAGAGACACTGTTCCTCAGCGACAGAGACACTGTTCCACAGAGACAGAGACACTGTTCCTCAGAGACACTGTTCCTCAGTGACAGAGACACTGTTCCTCATTAACACTGTTCCACAGAGACACTGTTCCTCAGCAACAGAGACACTGTTCCTCAGCGACAGTGTTCCTCAGCGACACTGTTCCTCAGAGACACTGTTCCTCAGCAACAGAGACACTGTTCCTCATTAACACTGTTCCTCAGAGACACTGTTCCTCAGCGACACTGTTCCTCAGCGACACTGTTCATCAGAGACACTGTTCCTCAATGACAGAGACACTGCTCCTCATTAACACTGTTCCTCATTGACACTGTTCCTCAGAGACACTGTTCCTCAGAGATACTGTTCCTCAGCGACAGAGACACTGTTCCTCATTGACACTGTTCCTCAGAGACACTGTTCCTCAGCGACAGAGACACTGTTCCTCATTGACACTGTTCCTCAGAGACACTGTTCCTCAGAGATACTGTTCCTCAGCGACAGAGACACTGTTCCTCATTGACACTGTTCCTCAGAGACACTGTTCCTCAGAGATACTGTTCCTCAGAGACACTGTTCCTCAGAGATACTGTTCCTCAGCGACAGAGACACTGTTCCTCATTGACACTGTTCCTCAGAGACACTGTTCCTCAGAGATACTGTTCCTCAGCAACAGAGACACTGTTCCTCATTGATACTGTTCCTCAGAGACACTGTTCCTCAGTGACAGAGACACTGTTCCTCATTGACACTGTTCCTCAGCGACAGAGACACTGTTCCTCAGAGACACTGTTCCTCAGAGATACTGTTCCTCAGCAACAGAGACACTGTTCCTCATTGATACTGTTCCTCAGCGACAGAGACACTGTTCCTCAGAGACACTGTTCCTCAGTGACAGAGACACTGTTCCTCATTGACACTGTTCCTCATTGACACTGTTCCTCAGAGACACTGTTCCTCAGCGACAGAGACACTGTTCCTCAGAGACACTGTTCCTCAGCGACAGAGACACTGTTCCTCATTGACACTGTTCCTCAGCGACAGAGACAATTCAATTCAAGTTTATTTGTATAGCACTTTTTACAATGGACATTGTCTCAAAGCAGCTTTACAGAACATAAGCATAGAACAGAAGGTAAACATAAGGAGAAATATAAAGAATTAATATAATAAAAAATTCAAGATTATTATTATTGTATATATATATATAGTTCACAATGTGTATGTATTTATCCCCAATGAGCAAGTCTGAGGTGACTCAGGTGACTGTGGGGAGGAAAAACTCCCTTGGATGGTAAAGGAAGAAACCTTGAGAGGAACCAGACTCAAAGGGGAACCTCATCCTCATCTGGGTGACACTGGGGTGTGATTATAAATATACAGTCAAACAAATGCTGTATTGGTGTAAAAGATCACATGGAGTTCAGATCTCCTCTTAGTATCACAGAGTCCAACTGGAGCTGGTAGATCTGTAGATGTCTCAGGATTCTCACGGAGTCGGCCTCGTCTCAGTGGCGGTCCAAAATCTTCATCACAAGGAAGACGATCTGAGCTGGTACATTGTCTGGATGCCTCGGGATGGGTAGAAAGAGAGAAGCAGTGCAGAGGGATTAACATATCTGCTGTTCATAAAAATGTGCAAGTCTAGTGTAATAGTGCACAATATTATGGGATGTATTATGTGTACGCCTGACTAAAGAGATGAGTTTTTAATCTACATGTAAAGTGTGAAAGTGTGTCTGAGCCCCGAACACTATCAGGAAGACTATTATAGAGTTTGGGAGCTAAATAAGAAAACGCTCTACCACCTTTAGTAGACTTAGATATTCTGGGAACTACCAGAAGTCCTGAGTTTTGTGATCTCAGAGAGCGTGAAGGATTGTAACGTGTTAGAAGACTAGTTAGATACATGGGAGCTAAACCATTAAGAGCCTTGTACGTAAGTAGCAGCAGTTTGTAATCAATTCTAAACTTAACAGGTAGCCAGTGTAGAGATGATAAAATTGGGGTTATATGGTCATACTTTCTTGTCCTAGTGAGAACTTTGGCTTAGTGTTAATTTCGTCACCTATTTTTAATTTAGTCTTAGTCTTAGTCTTGTGACAAATGTCCTTGTTAGCTTTAGTCATATTTAGTCATTCACATATTTTTTTTTGTTAGTCTTAGTTTTAGTCGACTAAAAGTCTCGTCATTTTAGTCTAGTTTAAGTCAAAAGAAAACTCAAGGTATCTTAGTCAAGTTTTAGTCGACTAAAAGTCTTTTAATTTTAATCTAGTTTTAGTCAAAAAATTGTAGCTTGACCACATCTGGAATCTATTGTAAGAATAAATACAACGAGGCCTCATTAAATGCAATAATATCAGGAACACAAGTGTTATAGTGGAAATAAATAACTTAATGAAAAGCCTAAGATCAAAACTGTAGGTGTGTGTGTGTGTGTGTGTGTGTATATATATATATAATATATATAAATATAAAAATTACCAACTTAATGCGTTATACATGGTATTGCATACACCATTATTGATGATATTTGGAGCAATATTACATGTAATTATTAAACTTGATTCCCTTACATATACATTTGTTTTTAAGCCTAATTATTCATTTTGATTATGATGTGATTGTGACAGGGGGGTGGGAAGAGGTTTCAGGTTGGGGGTGCTGAGTTTTTTCTGTCACCACTTTTGAATAAGAAACAACATCAAGGCTATAAAACTTGTCAAAACTCCGTGAATCACAAAAGTATCAGTGAGAAGTTGAGAACACACGTTTAAACAGTGCATACACTCGAACTTGACCGCACATCACATTTTTTACTTTATTGATACTGCTTTTAATCGTAATGCAAAGACCGGTCATCGGGACATAAGCTGTCATGTACAATAAAAGAGCCTGCGCAGCGACAGGAAATATAATTTAACACAAAAAGCCTGACTAGACCAGGGGTGGACTTGTGCTCAGGATTTTTTATTTATTTATTTATTTATTTGAGCGGCGTGTGGACGAATTCTTTCTACGCACACACTATTTTATTTCTTGATAACAGACCGCTGCGAACTATAACACACCGTTGCCATGAAAAACAGAGTGTTGCCATGGACACACAGGATTCTAACCGTAGAGACGGAGCGCACTATTTTCTTTAGTGGAAACAATACAATCGTTTTTAAATCAATAAACTTCTTTTTAAATCATCATTTTGAGTCAAATTATCGATTTATTTGGTAGGTAGCAATATAATAAGCGGGATCCGCTTCACGGACCTGTAACTTGAGCAACAGCGAAGCCGCGAACTCGTTGTGAATATTTTAAAGGCGTAACAGCTGATGAAAAAGCAGACAATTGTAGACGAAAATGAAGAGAGATTTTATCTTAGTTTTTATTTTATACAAAACATTTTCGTCTCGTCTTTTTTCGTCAACAATAATGCATGTTAATTTAGTCTTAGTCATCGTCTCGTCTTAGTCATGAAAAAAAAAAGGTTGTTGACGAACATATTTCGTCTCGTCTCGTCTGACGAAATTAACACTATTCTGGCAGCTGCATTTTGGACTAACTGTAGCCTATTTATTAAAGATGCAGGACAACCACCTAGAAATGCATTACAATAGTCCAGTCTAGAGGTCATGAAAGCATGAACTAGCTTCTAAGCATCAGATACAGACAGGATGTTTCTCAGCTTGGCAATATTTCTAAGGTGGAAGAAGGCTGTTTTTGTAATAAAGACACTGTTCCTCAGCAACAGAGACTGTTCCTCAGTGACAGAGACACTGTTCTTCAGTGACAGAGACTGTTCCTCAGCGACAGAGACACTGTTCCTCAGCGACAGAGACACTGTTCCTCGGCGACAGAGACACTGTTCCTCATTGACAGAGACTGTTCCTCAGTGACAGAGACACTGTTCTTCAGTGACAGAGACTGTTCCTCAGTGACAGAGACTGTTCCTCAGCGACAGAGACACTGTTCCTCAGCGACAGAGACACTGTTCCTCAGCGACAGAGACACTGTTCCTCGGCGACAGAGACACTGTTCCTCATTTACAGAGACTGTTCCTCAGTGACAGAGACACTGTTCCTCAGTGACAGAGACTGTTCCTCAGCGACAGAGACACTGGTCCTCAGCGACAGAGACACTGTTCCTCAGTGACAGAGACTGTTCCTCAGCGACAGAGACACTGTTCCTCAGCGACAGAGACACTGTTCCTCAGCGACAGAGACACTGTTCATCAGCGACACTGTTCCTCAGAGACACTGTTCCTCAGAGACACTGTTCCCCAGTGATACTGTTCCTCAGCAACAGAGACACTGTTCCCCAGTGACACTGTTCCTCAGAGACACTGTTCCTCAGTGACACTGTTGCTCAACAACAGCGACACTGTTCCCCAGTGACACTGTTCCTCAACTGGACAGTTGGGCTGTAACAGTGTCTCACCTGATTCAGGTCGTTACTAAACAAACCCAAACAGGGGTTCAGACCACCTTTAGACAACAACGCAGTGTATTTTCAAACCATACAGAGGTTTTACTGAATCCTGTCTAATTCATCATGAAACACTGCATGCTCAGCCTCCTCTGAGACATTTTTTAAAAATAAAATAATTAATCAGGGCAGCTAACTCCTCAGACGGTTTGGGATGGATGCCGCTTCTCTGTCCCCCCATCACGCACCTCCATTAGCTCACGTCCACAGAAGAATGAAGTCAGCGCTCTGTGATGTTTGAAAAGATTCAGCTCCACATTGGTAGAAGCTCAGATGACATGTCTCGTGAGGAGCCGTGGCCCTCCTGACCTTTGGAAAAAAGAACTCGGCTCCTGGTGGCCTCCCCTTGGGTTTTAACTGCTGCTTATCAGTGAAAGAGAGAAAATAAAAAATGAGGTCAAGAAGAACATGTAAGGGCCGTGAGCCAGAGCAGGGGGACTCACAGGACGAACCCACATCCAGTCCCATAGTGAAGGGTTTGGGGTTATCTGCTGGAGGATTTGTGATGGTGATTAATTTGAGAAAAATGATCTGCTGGTTCCTGTGAGGAGCATGATAAACTTCCTTCTCTTAAGGGGAAGATCGCAGTGTCGTGTGATTATGCTAACAGACTTTTCCTCACAAACATTTCTTTTTTCTTGTTTCAGTTTTCTGAAGCATAAACTCCTCTGTCCTGAAGGATGAAGAGTGCCACTTTGATTGATGTGTGTGTCGTATTTTCACGGCCGAGTGACTCCCTTTAATAGCTCCTTGATGTCGTCCCTTCTGGGTTTGAATTAATTAAACGCTCAGAACCGAACCGTTTGCTTTATTACGTGTGTAAACGACCGAAAAACAGCTTCACAGCTTTATCTGTTACTGGAGACTCCTTCCAGATATGTTCATGCTAAATAAATGTCTCCTTAAAGGAAAATGTTCCACATTAACACTTCCACCTTACACTATTTGAATCTGTTTATCAGCGGATCGTCCACCACACGAGTCTCTGTGGACGAGCTGTTGCTATAGAAACCATAGCGCGTAGTACTATAAACCTGAGCTACTGTGCTACAGAATGAATCAACACCAATCACAACCCAGCATAACAGCACTGTAGTACAAATGTTTCTGCTTTTTATCACACGCTCCAGTTATCCATACCAAATAAACCGATATGTATCCTTCATGCTAATTACGATTCATCGCTCCTATGCTAATGGCTCCTCTGAGTCTCTCAGAGTTTTCCAGAGCAGATGGCCTGCTTTCACTTTTGGTGCCTGCCAGCTGAAGTATAAACACTAGGTTTCATCTCTGAAGAGTTATTGGGGCTATCGGATCTTCTGCAGTGTTTCTGTGCCAAGAGAAAGTGATCTAGCAGCCCAACGATAATCACTCTGAAACAGCCCCAATCAGTGGCTTCCTCACGCCTTCAGTTCACAGGTTTAAATATTCAGAGTGGAGACTCTGAGGCACATGACTCGCCATTTTCACTGAACTCTAGGAACAGAAGTTTCAAATGGCCTAGTTAAAAAAAGGAAAAGAAAATAGAGGAGAAGGAAAGGAAGACACTGTGTAAGAGAATCGCAATCGCCCCCTGGTGGTGTTTCTTAAAAATCACATACTGCAGTTTAAGTTTATTGTTTGTGTTTGTTTCTTTGTTTGTTTGTTGTACCAGACAGAGAACCTAAATAAATGTAAAAATAGGAAATTTGCAGAATATTTCATTTCAGATCACACAAAGAAATTATATATTATATTAGACAATAAAATCTCACTGAAACAACCATCTGTGGTAACAGGAAGTTAACAATACTGTCTTTTACTGTAAAGCTGATGATGTTAACAATATTGTATGTTTACAGTAAAACATACAGCATTACCTGTAAAGTTAACTATACTGACTTTTTTTTACTGTAAAGTTTGTGTTTTACTGTAAGGTTTGTGTTTTACTGTAGAGTTAACAAAGTAATGTGTGTCTTACAGTAGAGTTTGTGTTTTACTGCAGAGTTTGTGTTTTACTGTAAAGTTTGTGTTTTTCTTTTAGACACGGAACAATGTAATGTGTGTTTTACTGAATGGTAAATGTTGATTTACGTTTTACTGTAAAGTTTGTGTTAACAATGTGTGTTTTACTGTAGAGTTTGTTTTACTGTAGAGTGTGAGTTTTACTGTAGAGTTTGTCTTACTGTGGAGTTTGTTTTACTGTAGAGTTTGTGTTTTACTGTAGAGTTTGTGTTTTACTGTAGAGTTTGTGTTAACAATGTGTTTTTACTGTAGAGTTTTTTTACTGTAGAGTTTGTTTTACTGTAGAGTTTGTGTTTCACTGTAAAGTTTGTGTTTTTATTCAGAGCTGAGACTCGGAACAATGTAATGTGTGTTTTACTGAATGGTCAATGTTGATGTACGTTTTACTGTAAAGTTTGTGTTAAAAATGTGTGTTTTACTGTAGAGTTTGTTTTACTGTAGAGTGTTAGTTTTACTGTAGAGTTTGTCTTTTACTGTGCAGTTTGTTTTACTGTAGAGTGTGTGTTTTACAGTAGAGTTTGTGTTTTACTGTAGAGTTTGTCTTTTACTGTGGAGTTTGTTTTACTGTAGAGTTTGTGTTTTACTGTAGAGTTTGTGTTTTACTGAAGAGTGTGTGTTTTACTGTAGAGTTTGTGTTAATGATGTGTGTGTTTTACTGTAGAGTTTGTTTTACTGTAGAATTTGTGTTTTACTGTAGAGTTTGTGTTTTACTGAAGAGTGTGTGTTTTACTGTAGAGTTTGTGTTAACGATGTGTGTTTTACTGTAGAGTTTGTGTTTTACTGTAGAGTTTGTGTTTTACTGTAGCGTGTGTGTTTTACTGTAGAGTTTGTGTTTTACTGTAGAGTTTGTGTTAAGGATGTGTGTTTCACTGTAACGTGTGTGTTTTACTGTAGAGTTTGTTTTACTGTAGAGTGTGTGTTTTACTGTAGAGTTTGTGTTGCACTGTAACGTGTGTTTTACTGTAGAGTTTGTGTTTTGCTGTAGAGTTTGTGTTAACGATGTGTGTTTCACTGTAATGTGTGTGTTTTACTGTAGAGTTTGTGTTTTACTGTAAAGTTTGTGTTTTACTGTAGAGTTTGTGTTTTACTGTAGAGTGTGTGTTTTACTGTAGAGTTTGTGTTTTACTGTAAAGTTTGTGTTTTACTGTAGAGTTTGTGTTTTACTGTAGAGTGTGTGTTTTACTCTAGAGTTTGTGTTTTACTGTAGAGTTTGTATTTTACTGTAAAGTTTGTGTTAACGATGTGTGTTTCACTGTAACGTGTGTGTTTTACTGTAGAGTGTGTTTTACTGTAGAGTTTGTGTTTTATTGTAGAGTTTGTTTTACTGTAGAGTGTGTGTTTTACTGTAGAGTTTGTGTTGCACTGTAACGTGTGTTTTACTGTAGAGTTTGTGTTAACGATGTGTGTTTCACTGTAACGTGTGTGTTTTACTGTAGAGTTTGTTTGTGTTTTACTGTAGAGTGTGTGTTTTACTGTAACGTGTGTTTTACTGTAGAGTTTGTGTTTTACTGTAGAGTGTGTGTTTTACTGTAGAGTTTTTTTTACTGTAAAGTTTGTGTTTTACTGTAGAGTTTGTGTTAACAATGTGTTTTTACTGTAGAGTTTGTTTTACTGTAGAGTTTGTTTTACTGTAGAGTTTGTGTTTCACTGTAAAGTTTGTGTTTTTATTCAGAGCTGAGACTCGGAACAATGTAATGTGTGTTTTACTGAATGGTCAATGTTGATGTACGTTTTACTGTAAAGTTTGTGTTAAAAATGTGTGTTTTACTGTAGAGTTTGTTTTACTGTAGAGTGTTAGTTTTACTGTAGAGTTTGTCTTTTACTGTGCAGTTTGTTTTACTGTAGAGTGTGTGTTTTACAGTAGAGTTTGTGTTTTACTGTAGAGTTTGTCTTTTACTGTGGAGTTTGTTTTACTGTAGAGTTTGTGTTTTACTGTAGAGTTTGTGTTTTACTGAAGAGTGTGTGTTTTACTGTAGAGTTTGTGTTAATGATGTGTGTGTTTTACTGTAGAGTTTGTTTTACTGTAGAGTTTGTGTTTTACTGTAGAGTTTGTGTTTTACTGAAGAGTGTGTGTTTTACTGTAGAGTTTGTGTTAACGATGTGTGTTTTACTGTAGAGTTTGTGTTTTACTGTAGAGTTTGTGTTTTACTGTAGCGTGTGTGTTTTACTGTAGAGTTTGTGTTTTACTGTAGAGTTTGTGTTAAGGATGTGTGTTTCACTGTAACGTGTGTGTTTTACTGGAGAGCTTGTGTTTTACTGTAGAGTTTGTGTTTTACTGTAACGTGTGTGTTTTACTGTAGAGTTTGTTTTACTGTAGAGTGTGTGTTTTACTGTAGAGTTTGTGTTGCACTGTAACGTGTGTTTTACTGTAGAGTTTGTGTTTTGCTGTAGAGTTTGTGTTAACGATGTGTGTTTCACTGTAATGTGTGTGTTTTACTGTAGAGTTTGTGTTTTACTGTAAAGTTTGTGTTTTACTGTAGAGTTTGTGTTTTACTGTAGAGTGTGTGTTTTACTGTAGAGTTTGTGTTTTACTGTAAAGTTTGTGTTTTACTGTAGAGTTTGTGTTTTACTGTAGAGTGTGTGTTTTACTCTAGAGTTTGTGTTTTACTGTAGAGTTTGTATTTTACTGTAAAGTTTGTGTTAACGATGTGTGTTTCACTGTAACGTGTGTGTTTTACTGTAGAGTTTGTTTGTGTTTTACTGTAGAGTGTGTGTTTTACTGTAACGTGTGTTTTACTGTAGAGTTTGTGTTTTACTGTAGAGTGTGTGTTTTACTGTAGAGTTTGTGTTTTACTGTAGAGTTTCTTTTACTGTAAAGTTTGTGTTTTACTCTAGAGTTTGTGTTTTACTGTAGAGTGTGTGTTTTACTGTAGAGTTTGTGTTTTACTGTAGAGTTTGTATTTTACTGTAAAGTTTGTGTTAACAATGTGTGTTTCACTGTAACGTGTGTGTTTTACTGTAGAGTTTGTGTTAACGATGTGTGTTTCACTGTAACGTGTGTGTTTTACTGTAGAGTTTGTTTTACTGTAGAGTGTGTGTTTTACTGTAGAGTTTGTGTTGCACTGTAACGTGTGTTTTACTGTAGAGTTTGTGTTTTGCTGTAGAGTTTGTGTTAACGATGTGTGTTTCACTGTAACGTGTGTGTTTTACTGTAGAGTTTGTGTTTTACTGTAAAGTTTGTGTTTTACTGTAGAGTTTGTGTTTTACTGTAGAGTGTGTGTTTTACTGTAGAGTTTGTGTTTTACTGTAAAGTGTGTGTTTTACTGTAGAGTTTGTGTTTTACTGTAGAGTGTGTGTTTTACTCTAGAGTTTGTGTTTTACTGTAGAGTTTGTATTTTACTGTAAAGTTTGTGTTAACGATGTGTTTCACTGTAACGTGTGTGTTTTACTGTAGAGTTTGTTTTACTGTAGAGTTTGTGTTTTATTGTAGAGTCTGTTTTACTGTAGAGTGTGTGTTTTACTGTAGAGTTTGTGTTGCACTGTAACGTGTGTTTTACTGTAGAGTTTGTGTTTTACTGTAGAGTTTGTGTTAACGATGTGTGTTTCACTGTAACGTGTGTGTTTTACTGTAGAGTTTGTGTTTTACTGTAGAGTGTGTGTTTTACTGTAGAGTTCGTGTTTTACTGTAGAGTTCGTGTTTTACTGTAGAGTTTGTGTTTTACTGTAGAGTGTGTGTTTTACTGTAGAGTTTTTTTTTTACTGTAAAGTTTGTGTTTTACTGTAGAGTTTGTGTTTTACTGTAGAGTGTGTGTTTTACTGTAGAGTTTGTGTTTTACTGTAGAGTTTGTGTTTTACTGTAAAGCTTGTGTTTTACTGTAGAGTTTGTGTTTTACTGTAGAGTTTGTGTTAACGACGAGAGTTTCACTGTAAAGTTTGTGTTTCACTGTAACGTGTGTGTTTTACTGTAGAGTTTGTTTTACTGTAGAGTTTGTGTTTTACTGTAGAGTTTGTGTTAACGATGTGTGTTTCACTGTAACGTGTGTGTTTTACTGTAGAGTTTGTGTTTTACTGTAGAGTTTGAGTTTTACTGTAGAGTTTGTGTTAACGATGTGTGTTTCACTGTAACGTGTGTGTTTTACTGTAGAGTGTGAGTTTTACTGTAGAGTTTGTGTTTTACTGTAGAGTGTGTGTTTTACTGTAGAGTTTGTTTTACTGTAGAGTTTGTGTTTTACTGTAGAGTTTGTGTTAACGATGTGTGTTTCACTGTAACGTGTGTGTTTTACTGTAGAGTTTGTGTTTTACTGTAGAGTTTGAGTTTTACTGTAGAGTGTGTGTTTTACTGTAGAGTTTGTGTTTTACTGTAGAGTTTGTGTTAACGATGTGTGTTTCACTGTAACATGTTTATTTTACTGTAGAGTTTGTGTTTTACTGTAGAGTTTGTGTTTTACTGTAGAGCTTGTGTTTTACTGTAAAGTTTGTGTTTTACTGTAAAGTTTGTGTTAACGAGGAGAGTTTCACTGTAAAGTTTGTGTTTTATTGTAGAGTTTGTGTTTTACTGTAGAGTTTGTTTTACTGTAGAGTTTGTGTTTTACTGTAGAGTTTGTGTTAACGATGTGTGTTTCACTTTAACGTGTGTTTTACTGTAGAGTTTGTGTTTCACTGTAACGTGTGTTTTACTGTAGTTTGTCTTTTACTGTAGAGTTTGTGTTTTACTGTAGAGTTTGTGTTAACGATGTGTGTTTCACTGTAACGTGTGTTTTACTGTAGAGTTTGTGTTTCACTGTAACGTGTGTTTTACTGTAGTTTGTAAACTATACTGTAAACTATACAATAGTAAAATATTAAAACTGTAATCTGTAGTCCTGCAGTATTCTGTAATCAGTACAGTGTTAATATTTTCCCAGAATCCCGTGAGCCACTGTCTGACACAACGGTTGGAAAATAGTGTTTTGTTAGTCATTCTATAAAAAGTGAGAGAAAACAGAGGAGTTGATAAAGTATAAAACCCAACAGTAACCACAGCAGACGTTGAGCACGAACCCCACTGAGTGCAGCATACAGCAGCTTCATTCTTTACACTTCACCATCATTAATAATGAAAAAGTGCTCACAGAAAACCCAGTAAATTCCCACAAAATAACCCCATAATGATGATTACCTATTAAAAAAAGCTTCTCACAGTGTCTCAATTCTTAGACAATTCTGTACATTTTTATAGGCCTGTTAGTGGCCTTTTGTAGTGTTCAACTCTGCACGCACACTCAGGTAGTTTAGCCTTTAGCCTTGATGACTGGCAATTCAATATCCAAGCCAATATTTATGGTCAGAATCTAGTCTTGTCTCTTTTTCAGTGATCATTTCTTGGGATTAGAAATTAAACATTAGATATTGTTGAGAATATATATCATTTTATATATGTATAGTGTTTCAGTGTAAGATTTTTACTTTTGACATTATAATCAGAAGCTATATATGAAAGTATATGAAGTTTATAGTACAGTTCTTCACATTTTAGGCCACGCCCCCAATCTGAACAGTTAAATAACAGCACTCACCATGCACAGTGTATATCAGGGGGTACAGGAAAGTATCTCAAATATCGACATGTCTCCTAGAACCTTTAGCGTGAGCGCTCTGGCACCGACACACACCCAGGAATCTCTCTCTACTTGCCAGGAACCTGGAGAACACACTGATCCTGCTAAACACACGGGCCGCCTCCAAGGAATGCAGCCTAAACCACACACACACACACACACACACACACACACACACACGCACTCAGAATATTAGTTTAAATGAATGCAAAGACATCCGTATGGTTTGTTTTTTCTAGTGTTGCCTGATGAACATGGATCTGGAATCTCTGTGATAATATGCATGCGGACTGTAACTATAAACGGATAAAAATATATGGGTGGTATCATAGGTGTAGAGAACCTATTTGCTGCATTGTTGTTTGTTGTACGTATTTGCCTTCTGTCTGTTATTACCTTACGCAGGTTACATGCTTTTAGTATCCGTGCTTTTGTCACATTTTTTGATGAAACATCACACTACATTATCTGGTATTGGAGTAAATCTTAAGAAAGTTCAAAGCTTTTATGTTAGACTAGTAAACAGGATATTTAGAGCATGTATATTATGTATATGATCACCCTCATTCTTATATAAATACTACTAAACCCAGAAATCAACACCTCAGCATAGAATTCCTACTTGGTCAGGTGACCGTTACTCTTTTCAGCATGGCATCACATCAACATCAGCGTCACTACATCAACAGTAAAGAAAACACATTAATCTACTTTTTAAATGAGATTTTCAAGATATTCATATTTACTTTAGATCGTTTGACAGATAGATTACATGCTTAGAGAAAATGATGAAACTAACCACCGACTTTCTGCTTCTGAGTTAAGTCAAAATCAGCAGATCATCAGGAAGTATCAGTGCCACAGGATTTTAAATTCTAAGACAGATGTGCATGTGGCCCAAAAATACGCAAAATATGAGGCATTTGTAAGATCCAATATAAATGAACTAGTTTTTTTGTAGTTACTTTACATCGTCTGATGATGCGGACGATTAAGTCATTTAGGTCCTGAAGTTCCCTCCTCTACCATGTCAAGTGGCACGATGGCTCAAGTAGGCAAGTAGCTGGATTAGAGCAGAGAAACAACAAAATGCCAGGACAAGCGCACATGAGGTTCGACCATGGATAGGAACCTCTGGTGCAACAATCATTCCAGTGCCTAGAAGACCTAATAATGTTAAAAGAGTTGTAGAAGTTTCTAGATGAATGCTGGTCCCAAGGAAAAGAACAGAAGCTCACAGCATTACTACTGCCATGTGAAAAGAGTCCTGTTTTATTTTGAAATCTTCTCTGAGCACACGTTTGTCAGGAAAGCGGCCATTTCCGCTGCCCCTCACACTCTCCAACAGACACTCTGGGGGGAAAAAACAAAAAAAAGCATAAACATTAGCTTTAGCAGTCGCGACTGTCCCCAAAACTGTTAAACACACAGACACTGGCTGAGGTCTGAATTTCTGGGCTCCAGCAGAGGTAAAGTCGTGAAACATTACCCATCTCCCAGTGTTTGTCAAGGGGCCATTCTTTAACCAACTGTCAGTTGCATGATATTAAATGCTACTCAACTGGCTCTCTGCTTTCCAGGGTCCAGGATCTTTCCCAGCACAGCTTGGACTGAGTCCAGAGATGGTTAAGCAGTGAACCGGACTGCCAGAGGAAGGTTCTTTCACAGCAAAAACTAAATCGAAACCACAAAGTTCGTAAATCGGAGTAAATCCAAAAGAAAGTGAATCTGCTCTATTTTATAAACAACTCAGAAAAACAGGAAGTGACTACTAGCCATAATAAAATGTTGTATCTAAAAGTAGATGGTGGGGCATCATAATGTGCTCAGCAGCTCAGAGTGACAGTTCCAGCACCACACACCTCATGGTCTTGAACTCTACTCATCACCAAGCCTGTTGGGGTCATAAATACAGAAGACACATCTTTACCTTCACTGTGATGTCCAGTCACTCTCAGATCTCATCAGACACGGTCGTTTTGATTCAGATGTTCAGTTCCAGAATTTGGGGGGGCACGGTGGCTTAGTGGTTAGCACGTTCGCCTCACACCTCCAGGGTTGGGGGTTCGATTCCCACCTCTGCCTTGTGTGTGTGGAGTTTGCATGTTCTCCCCGTGCCTCGGGGGTTTCCTCCGGGTACTCCGGTTTCCTCCCCCGGTCCAAAGACATGCATGGTAGGTTGATTGGCATCTCTGGAAAATTGTCCGTAGTGTGTGTGTGAGTGCGTGAGTGAATGAGAGTGTGTGTGTGTCCTGTGAAGGGTTGGCACTCTGTCCAGGGTGTATCCTGCCTTGATGCCCGATGATGCCTGAGATAGGCACAGGCTCCCCGTGACCCGAGGTAGTTCGGATAAGCGGTAGTGAGTGAGTGAGTTCCAGAATTTGAAGCTCTGTCCATCCATTTTGCACAAAGGTGCCAATCCCAATGAGAAAAGAACCTCTAGAGAACCTACAGAAGATAAGTGTTCCTCAAGGAAAGCCCTTAGATTAGATTAGATTAGATTAGATTAGATTAGATTAGATTAGATTAGATTAGATTAGATTAGATTAGAAGTGTGAGGATGTCCAATGAGCCCTGCTCAGATCATAAAGCTTCTGTAGAACCTGAGGTGAACTCAAAATCCAGCTTTACACACTGTATGTCACTCTTCCAACAAATCACATAGCCAAAGTCTTCATTATTCTAGAACTTGATGTAAATCCAGAAAAGGAATTCTTCACTTTTTGTCAGAAAGCCTTCTAACAAGCTGCATCCTGTGAGGGAATCGATGATGGCCTTATGAACATTTTTAACCCTATAGTCAAGTACCAGGGTCCAGATCCAGCCAAGGCAAAGGTTGTAGGCCTCATACAGTCTCACCTCCTGTCATGAACCAGGTTTGAACCGAAGCTTTTGTGAGGATGAATGAACAAAATAGTTAAGACTTTAGTAATATAGTTTTTACTGGGCACATAACTGAAATGGCAGGCTTGTGGTCTCTATAGAAGAAGATGAAGAGATAGAAACTAAGCCAGGATGAGGCGAACGTGGTTCTGCGTGTATATTTGTATTTAATGCCCTCCATCTCAAAGCACACAACACTGTACTGCTAGAAAAGCCCTGTATAATAGCCTATTCAGCCTGGAGACTCATATCTGTAATTGTAATCTATGAAGAATCACAAAGCACACAGGCAGCGTTCCAGGCAGAGGGTCTATTCTGTTCCCACTGGCAGACAGAGCGGCACCTGGGAAATCCGAGCAGGCAGTTTAGACTCGGCTAGATCACTTTCTTACGCTAATTGGCCTTGTGTATTACCAATCAGACGGAACCTCCTCGGCCAAGAAATATATTTGTCTTGCGCTGATGGAGGTCTGGAGTTTAGTGGAGCTGGAGCCTTGCAAAGGATCAAATTAGGCACAAAAATAGATCTGATTTTCATCATCAGGCACACACACGTATATATACACACACACAGCTTTGCCCAAGCTGACAATATTTTTAAAATAAACTTTACATTTCAGGGGAGAATTCCGTTAAAGAGATTTTAAAAGAGACAATTTACAAAGAAAAAAAAATGAGACTTTAAATGTATATGTTGGAGAAGAATGCTGTGTAATATTACAGCTATGAATGTCTCTAGAGTGTATCACGGTGGCTAAGTGGTTAGCACTTCGCTCTGAGGAGCGTGGAGTCCGTATGCTCTCCGGGTGCTTCAGGGGTTTCCTCCGGGTACTCTGGTGTCCTGGATCAGTCCAAAGATCACTGGACTCAGTTGTCAGTCACAGTAAAAGAGGCATGGACTTTGTACCTGTCAGTCCCAGTGAAGGAAGCGTGGCCTCACAGTCCTTAAATCTAGCTTTTTTTTCCTTATTTAAGTTTAAATGTAGGTGCCCTGATTGGAAAGCAAGTGGAAATGGTTCTTTGAACTGATTGGTTGAATGTTGGTGTCTCACAAAATGTGACAGATGCTATATGCACACTCCTAGTTGGACAGACACACAGACAGACAGACACACAGACAGACAGACACACAGACAGACACGCAGACAGACAGACACACAGACAGACAGACACACACAGACAGACAGACACACAGACAGACACGCAGACAGACAGACACACAGACAGACAGACACACAGACAGACACACAGACACGCAGACAGACAGACACGCAGACAGACAGACACACAGACAGACACGCAGACAGACACACACACAGACAGACACGCAGACAGACAGACACACAGACAGACAGACACACAGACAGACACGCAGACAGACAGACACACAGACAGACAGACACACAGACAGACACACGGACACGCAGACAGACAGACACGCAGACAGACAGACACACAGACAGACACGCAGACAGACACACACACAGACAGACACGCAGACAGACAGACACGCAGACAGACAGACACACAGACAGACACGCAGACAGACACACAGACAGACTGACACACAGACAGACAGACACACAGACAGACACACAGACAGACACGCAGACAGACAGACACGCAGACAGACAGACACGCAGACAGACAGACACACAGACAGACACGCAGACAGACAGACAGACACACAGACAGACACGCAGACAGACACACACACAGACAGACAGACAGACACACAGACAGACACACAGACAGACAGACACACAGACAGACACGCAGACAGACAGACACACAGACGCAAACAATTTTAGCAGCTGGATTTTTTTTCCTATAACCACCAGGTGGCACTGACACACTTTATTTCCATCACTGAATTAAAACTGGAAAGATTTACTCAGTCCCTGCCAGATGAATATAAAGTTTCTATATAACTTCATGTGCTCAAACAAAGAAAAAAGGATCAGCTGTGTGTTTTTTTTTATTATTTAAATTATTTTATTGCAATCAGAGAAAAACAGCCCAGAAAATTAAAACACCACACAACAGCTGATTAAAGTGTTCACACGTTACAAAAGGTAGTCAAGAGGAAAACAATTTAAAAATACAATAAAATAAATGACAGAGCAGAAATGTGTTCTGATAAAAGCTTATATATTTCAAAACATATATTTTTGTATATATTAACATGTTAATTTATATATTTTAAAATTGTATTTTCAAATAGAAAATGTCTTTTCTTACAATAGATCTTTGAGGAGCAAAGGAAGGACTTCAATTTTACAATAAAGTAAATATTTTCACAATCTGAACCACTGAGATACTGAATGGAACCTGATTCGCTGTAAATATTGAGCTTTGGCTAAGTTAAATATACAAAAAAATTAGGTACAATCTTCAAATTTTCTTTAGTTGTTCATTTGATACTTAAAGGATCTTAGTAGCTGAAAAAAGAGACCAAATTTGAAAGTGGGTTTCAGAAATATTTACATTTAAAACACATATTCTGAAATATATTGCTTTTCCATACAGATATGTATTAATGATTAATGATGAATTAATGAAGCTACATGATGAATTAATGAAGCTTCACTAGCCTCATGGCTCCAGTGCAAAATGAACCCTAAAATCCAAAATGTTAAACAAGTCTGAACACACGGCTGATGAAACCACATTCACTGGAACATCATGTACATTCGACAGTTCCTGAACTTTTCCTTTAAATAAAACCTAAATACATCTCAGACAAATCAAGATTCAGTACACACAATAATCGTTCATCGTACAGTAATTCGTTTAAAACCAGACAGTGTTCTACCGTGTGCAGCATCAATGTTTTTCAGCAGTATGTAGAAAAGCTAAAGGCGTCACCAGGGAACCACTGGGCTCATGGATAAAGTGCACACAGTCTCATTTTCATTTCTATCAATCATGGAATGCTTTCAATAAAAAGTAAGAAAACGTTATTGATTAATCTCAAAGAAAGAAAGAAAGAAAGAAAGAAAGAAAGAAAGAAAGAAAGAAAGAAAGAAAGAAAGAAAGTTAGTTCAGAGTTGACAAACAGCATGGAGCGTAAAACAGCATACAGATTTTAGCCTTTGAATGTTGGGAATTATTCTGCAGTACCGCATGCAGCCAGCAGGGGCAGCAGCTCCACATGCGCTCAGCACTTATTGATCAGCTCATGCTTTTGTGGAACTTTTCATATGATTGTGTAAATTAAGTAGCGTGTGTATGTATATTAATGGGAATGAGCCTCTGCATTACAGCTATATTTTTAGTTTAAATGGAGAAAATATCAGGAAATGTGTAGAATAAAATGATAGAATAAAAAAGGCACCGGTGCTGATGCTGGTCAGTGGGGACGTATTCAGACAAAGTACAGCAGTGTGTTTGGGACACAGTGTGTTTTCTGTCTTTCTTTGTTTTTATTTGTATACAAATTACAGTCCTGTACTTGAGCCGGATCTCATCCTTCACTTGATGCTAAGAATGCTAGTGGAAAGAAACAATTACTGCTGGATTTTT
Source organism: Tachysurus vachellii (assembly GCF_030014155.1). NCBI lineage: Eukaryota > Metazoa > Chordata > Actinopteri > Siluriformes > Bagridae > Tachysurus > Tachysurus vachellii. The sequence continues at coordinate 3,202,768 of NC_083462.1, read as the reverse complement.
CTGGTATTCTTCGTACCACCACTAATCAAAGCACGAGCCAAGCTGGTTTTGTTTTGTAGTTCTGAAAGACAGAAAGACCGGGAAGCATTTCAGATGCATGTGACTGTGTAATAATAATAATGAAGGCTGACATTCTTCTAGTCATTCTTTAGGCAGCAGTGTGAGGGATGAAGATGGAGAGGAGACGAGTGGACTGAGAGAGAAAGGGTTAACAAGGTCACGTCACAAGTGCCCTTCACTTCCTGTTCTTGCAGTGGTTTGAGTATTTGGAGCAGGCATCCTGTAAGTCCTTCAGAAAGCCTGGAACTCCAGTCTGTGCACAAAAACACCAACATCAACATTCATCCATCTAACTGTTTTTCTCCCAAACACATTTGGGTTCTAAATAAACTCTCACTCACCTTCGCTGCCCAGTTGATGAGCCACGTTGGGATGTTACCTCCTGGATTGTCAAAGTAGTTCATGAAGACTACAAGAAAGAAAAATTGCATCAAATGTGTCGGTGTTACATCAGAAATGTCACAGTTGCACTGTAACACAACTGTTGTGTAGCTTCTTGTCTACGGTGAACATATAGCAGACAAAAGGTTTTTGCTAACACGGATGTGATTGCTAGATAAATGACATCATTCAACCCTGATTTCACAAAGTGCTGACACTGGAGACTCTTTCTAGAACAACCTCAGATGTGTGTGTGTGTGTGTGTGTGTGTGTGTGTGTGTGTGTGTCTACCTTTAATGCCCTGGGCTCCATCACTCTCCATGACAACAGTCTGCTTGTAGTCCTTCACCCTGATCACTCCTGACTTCTCAGGGCAATGAGACACGTCCGAGCTCTTCGCCAGCACCATCCAGATCTTCCTCCCGTCCACCAGCAAGTCCCTGCGCTCCCGAACGTACACGTACTGAGGGGAGACATGGTTAAGGAAGTGTCCATACACCACCTTTAACCTCCACCCACACACACCCCTCCACCTAAACACCCACCCGCGCACACACACACACACACACACACACACACACACACACACACACACACACACTCGTATTGGAGTCAATCATGTGAGTAACGAGGGGTGTGTAAAGGATACGTCTCTGTTGGACAGGGGAAAGGGATATTTCACCTCCCAGTAAACTGCTTTCTGTCCACCATAGTCTTTCTCATGTAGCTCTGAGACACACAAACACACACACACACACACACACACACTAATTTTAATGCTGCTTTCTCCAACACTAAGATAATAAAAGTGAAATTTACATTAGAACATGGTTTTATATTCAGTTAAGTACTAAACAGTCAAAAAAAAACACTGATGATTAAATAAAATATAATCAACTGGACTTTACAGGGTATACACACACACACACACACACACACACACACACACACACACACACACACACAGCTGGAGGTGATCAGAGAGGAAATACCCTCCACATGGGTGCTGTGTTATAGTCTGATTGTTTTATGACGTAAATTGTGACGTAAATCAAATGTTATGACACGCTTGTGTGCAGTTTTATACACACTCCACATACTGCTGATTAGTGTGTAATAAACAACACACACACACACACTACACACACACACACACACACACACACACATTAAAGAGATGGTACACACATGCACACACATGATAAAGAGATGGCGCACACACACACACAAGATAAAGAGATGGCACACACATGCATGCTTACAGACACACACACACACACACACACACGTTAAAGAGATGGCACACACATGCGTGTGCACACACACATAAAAGAGATGGCACACACACACGAACAGATGAGAATATACAACATACACAACAAACAGCCATCATTTATCCAGAGCAGCAAAATCAAACGTAGACTTAAAAGTTTAAGTCATTTAATTCTGTTGTTACATCCAGCTGTTTAACCACTGCAATCTTTTTAATCACCACAGATGGTAAACTGTACAATTCTTTATTGTGTTAAGTTAATACACACTAGAACACACTGATGTCACACTCTTTACCTGTGGAACGGGTCGAGAATGTTCAGAAATAGACTACAAGACAAAAATATGTCAAAGTCATTTCCACAAGTCAGTTATAAACAAATAAACTAATAAACTCCGCCTCCAAAATATCAGTCAATAAGAGACAAATACTGTAGTATGTTTACTATAGTAACTAGTACTGTCATTTTAACACCACACCATATCATATTAACACCACACCATATCACATTAATGCCACACCATATCATATTAACACCACATCATGTCAACACCACACCATATCACTTTAATGCCACACCAAATCACGTCAACGCCACACCATATCACGTCAATGCCACACCATATCACGTCAACGCCACACCATATCACGTCAACGCCACACCATATCATGTCAACGCCACAGAATATCACGTCAACGCCACACCATATCACGTCAACGCCACACCACATCACGTCAACGCCACACCACATCACGTCAACGCCACACCACATCACGTCAACGCCACACCATATCACGTCAACGCCACACCATA
>NC_083462.1:3185240-3195240 GCF_030014155.1 Tachysurus vachellii | reverse complement strand
GAGGTACAATAAGTCAGATTTCTGTCTGTGTTTTTCGCTAATTGTTGTGGGTGTTTTATACAAACACAAACAATAAAGGTGCGATGCACAATGTTGAAAAATGCTTCAGAAAACTGAGTTGGGCCGACTAACAAAACAAACGTGTAGCCAATGAGCAGAAAGGGCCGTGTCTTGTCAATATGCGGTGGAAAGAGTGTTCAGTGCGCATGTGTGACGTTAGCAGAAAGCGGTTAAACATTGACATGGCGGATACCTGCCGTTACCTCTGCCTCGGGTTGTCGGGTTGTCTTGAAACAGAACTAAACCTTTCACGGTACAACACACAGTACTATAAAACACATTTGTATTACCATAGTATTACTCATTGTGTTCATTTATTGATAAAAATATCCCCTCGGCCAGCCGCCCCAGCAGGTTCCGCTATAATAGTTGTGTATGTATGCGTGGGGCGGAGCTATAAATACAGGGGTGACACCCATTTGGGTTAGGAGCGTGTTTGTTTTGGTGTATTCAAATGACAACATTGGCTTTCAAACATCGTGCACCCCACCTTTAAAAGAAAAATGAAATTCACCAGAAAATGTTACCTGTAAAGAGGAAAGCTAAAGCTGATATATTAAAAATAGACAACTACAAAAGAATAGTGACAGAACTAGAGAGGATGAGAGGATGTTAACTGGCTCTTGAAAGCTAGTTAGTGAAATAAAACTAATAAGTGAAAGCTAAACTAAGCAGAGAAAAACTAATTTGACAAAACTGACTAATTACAATGATTCATTAGCAATGCTGAGCAGATGAAAAGATTGATCACGGAAACTAAGGAAATGGAAACTTTTTTTTCATATAAAATGAAAGCTAAGTGAAAGTTAACTGGTGAAGTAAAAGCTTGAGCCAACAAAAGCATCTCATCAATATAACATGAACAAAATGAGAAGTAAACAAAAACCGTGTAGTGAACTGTAGAAAGCTAACCCAGTAGCGCTTAGCTAATGTGTTTATCTGCCAGAGAGCTGTCAATCAAGTGTGCTTATTAGAATTTTTGACCACGCCCAATAGACATCTGTGTTTGTTTTTGTTTAATGATGATCACTAAGTTTGATGATCACTCAAAATCATCACTATGTTAAAGTCAACAACTTTCGAGCACTATATATTTTGATTGGATACAGTATAATTTTCTCTCTCTCTCTCTCTCTCTCTCACACACACACACACTCACTTACTCTATCACACACACTCACTCTCTCTATCAAACACACACACACTCACTCTCACTTTCTCTCTATCACACACGCACACACACACACTTACTCTCTCTCTATTACACACACACACACTCACTTTCTCTCTCTCTCTCACTCTGTGTGTCTCTCTCTCACACACACACTTTCTCTGTCTCTCTCTCTCTCTCTCTCTCTCTCTCTCTCTCTCTCTCACACACACACACACACACACACACACTTACTCTGTGTGTGTCTCTCTCTCTCTCTCTCTCTCTCTCTCTCTCTCTCTCTCTCTCACACTAGGTCTCGCGCACGCTTTTTACATTAGAGTCACTCAGCACGCGCAGCCGACGCGACTCTGACTCTTTATCCGGATTATTATCATCATCATCATCATCATCCCCATCGGCATTAATCACGTCTCGGATTAAAAAATGGGGAACAAAATACACACGTGTTTAAATTTCTCGAAACGTGATGGAAAATGAGCGCAAGGTAAATGTTTTTTGTAACATTTTCAGTTTTTATTTATTTATTTATTTAATAATTTGTAGTTTATCCCAGCAGAAAAAACATCGCGTTTTGACCGCGTTTAATTAAAAATAAGTTATTTTTCATTCGAAACAGCGACACGGAGTGAAACAGCGACAAGTTTATCTGTTTACTGCTGTGTTTCTGTGCTTGTGTTAAAGTGTCTTGTACACAATGTGATGGATGTGTTAGTGTGTGTGTGTGTGTGTGTGTGATGGATGTGTTTGTGTGTGTGTGTGAGATGTGATAGTGTGTGTGATGGATGTGTGTGATGGTTGTGTTAGTGTGTACAGTATGTGTGATGGTTGTGTTAGTGTGTGTGTGATAGTTGTGTTAGTGTGTGTGTGTGATGGTTGTGTTAGTGTGTGTGTGTGTGATGGTTGTGTTTGTGTGTGTGTGTGTGATGGTTGTGTTAGTGTGTGTGTGTGTGTGTGTGTGTGTGGATTCTTGGTGTCAAGTCTTTTAGAACTCACTGTAACAGAATTCATTGTCTGCTCAGTCCCTTTAGACTGCAGCTGGTTCTCAAATCCTTTACCACGTTCACTGGACCACAGCCAGTGTGTGAACATTTATTTATCAGCATAGACATACAGTTCAGTACAGAAATACCATATCACCCAGTATAATCCAGTTATTTTCATGATCACAACATTTTAAGGTCAGTTATGTTTATATAACAACAACACCGTAATACCTCAAAAACTATCTGAGACTTTGACTGTGATTTCACAAATGCTGAATGTCGCAAGACACAAAAGTTGCAATGTGGAAAAGTGACTTTATCTAGCTATAAAAATAAACACTCGGCAGACCAAACCTGGTATTTGAAATAAGTAAATGAATTAAAAAGTGAGAAAATATTTAAAGAACAGTTCCTCAGTTTCTTAAGAAAGAGCTGAGTCTAAGGAGGTTTAGTTAAGATCCTTAACAGAAGAGAAAATTAGTTCCTTAAAAGTAAAGAGATGTTTTCGACTGATCTGTTGCAATGAGTGATTCATTTAGCAGCAGTTTATTGTAGACATTGTGTTTTAAAGCAGTCAGCTACAATATACTAGAGTTTAAGGCCATGCCTCCTCCACTGAGACTGAGACACATATGGACTCAGTTTAGTGACTCAGCCTAATATTAAAATGAACCCAGGTCTAGTTTGTGATGAGTTACAGTCGGTTTGTTCCATTTTCTGTTTCTGATCTGAGACGAACTGTTGTTTTGTCTGCAGCTCACTAGACCTGAAGGTGTAGACTATTGAAAGCGAAACTGTGGAAACTGCGATGCCCGAAGATACTGTGAAAGACACCATGACAATCCCAGAGTGCCCTTCTCTCACCGTTAAAGCCAACAACAACAACAAGAACGATCCACCTCCTTCAGTTTCCATCCCTCTGGTGAACGACGGCCCTCTGACGGCGGCGACGGGTGGCACGGAGCTCTCGTGCTTCCGCTGTACCCTTCCTTTTGGTGTGGTGGTGCTGATTGCCGGCATCGTGGTCACAGCTGTTGCCTATAGTCTTAACTCTCATGGCTCCACCATCTCTCACTTCGGCCTGGCACTGCTGTCAGCCGGCGTGGCTCTGCTTGGCCTCAGCGCCGGCTGTTGGAAGCTCCGCAGTGAGAAAAAGAAGGAGGAGCGGAGACGGGAGAGCCAGGCTGCACTAGTCACCAACCACAGGATCATCTAATCGAACTTCCTGGAATTTTCAGAAATGTGACTGCTGGTCAGAAAAAAGAATCTTCATCTCTTCTCACACACTTTGAATTTCTTGCTCAACATTCTTGCTTGTCCAGAAGAAACTCACAGAAACCACAAAACTCTTTGGACTTTGTACTTCTCAGTAGTGGACTTTGCCTCATGTCTTCAGACTGCATGGTACTCTGGATAATTCTCATCTCAATAAAGGAATTATTTAGATTCATAGAGTCAGGAAAAGTCTCAGAAACCAGAGGAGCGTCTGTACACGACGTTGTCCTAGGATTCGTTGCTGTGATCAATGTAATTTCAGCCCTCTTGCTTAACATCTAAGCATCTTTACAGTTGCAAATGCATCCCGGAGAAATTCAGCTGAAACCACAAGACTCGTTGGACCTTCTGTGTGTCAAATTGGTAGAATTTCCACCAGTGGTCTTTTCGTTTCTCAGTTGCAGACCTAAAGCATCAGTTAAAAGACTCATGTCTTAGGATTCAAACTCTACAGACTTACAGCTTCATGACAAGTCTAACTGCTTCACAACAAAAACCACAGAACACTTGGATTCAGACACATCACATAGTCTAGACTGTACAGAGTGTTCGAAATTTGTCCTCATAATCTGGTCAGACTCTCCGAAGTAGCATTGGCATATTCCTATGAAGGGATCCCTCAGGAAAAAAATGCACAGGAACATTTTCTTAGGATTTGAGATCTTCAGGTTCTTCAGAATTCCAGCTTTTTCCTGATTACAACTGCTTTCCAAATAACCACTGAATAATTCCAAATAACCACTAAAAATCAAAACCCAGACTCCTCACACTTTAATATTTTGGAACTGGACTTCTTAGGACTTCTTATGGTTGACACGTCAGGAGTCTGTTCTTTCAACTTTCCGTCCCTTATTCCTACCTCCTCTACCGTCCCTGCCTGTATGTTCGGTGAGAAGAGTGAATGAATCAAAAGCAAATCTATGAAGCCTTGAGGGGAACCAAGACTTGAAATGGGGGAAAGGGGGTAGATGTCCTCCTCTGGACAACACTGGATAATGGGAGTAAACTAGGAACTCAGACTTTATGCTAACGGACACTGTTTTTAAGGTGAACGCGCTAAATAAACAATGTGACATTTTTCCACTAAAGTAATCATGTATACCAGTGGAACTCTGTAATTAACAATCTGTAACAAGACAAGAAAATTACTCGCAGAGCTCAGAAAAAAACCATAATTCACTTGGTTTCTGTGCAGAGATCTGAGCTTTATCCCTATTTCTCTGATGGACATAAAACATCATGACAACCAGAAGAACAAAAACCAGCAGGGATCCAAAGCCTGAGGTGCTGTTCCATGTAGAACCGGTCAGTGTGGGGAGGGGTTACAGAGGTGAAGATGGCAGTTCTGGATACTCACAGCTGTTTCCAGATGTTCAAGAGTTGCAGAACATTGACCTCAAGGTCCCTCATCACAAACCTCTCTTTAAGTGACTGACTGCGGTTCCTTTTTGCTTTGAAGTGGACCTGCAGTATTTTCAGTATTTTTTTATTTCTTCCTTCCCCCACTCTTTTTCCCCTTCTCTCTCTCTCTCTCTCTCTCTCTCTCTCTCTCTCTCTCTCTTTCTCTACGGCAGATTGTTTGCATCTGTTTAGCCGGGCAGCCAGCCAAACTGTGAGCGTCAGGATTAAGATGAATAGCTACACTACAATCCCGATGAGAGGAAGAAACCCATTAATTCACCTCTCCTTCCTCCTCTCTTTCTTTTTTCTACTTTCTTTTTTCCGCCCTTGTTTTCTTTTTCTCTCCTTTGGGTTGGAAACCTCTCGCACTTTTGTCAGTAAATACATGGTACTTATAAACACTATCGTATGATGGTATGTACACTTCAGTCGGAGCGATTGAAGGTTTTTTATTTGCAACATTTATCATTAAGTTTCTATAACCATGTGACCCAGGGCACAAAACTAGTGCCCTTCAGAGCCATAGTGACTGAAAGGGACATGATAATAACTTATGAGAATGAATATAACTATAGATAACTCATGGTATATGATGTCAGTAGCGTTTGGGTAATGTGGGGTTCTGCTGAACCTTCAAACAGTGTTTATCTTCTGAACGATTAAAAAATAAATAATTAATCTGTTGACAGTTCAATCACTTTTTACTCAGTACTAAAATAACTACAAGTCCATTGAGAAATATGGAACTATATCCAGTTTAATATTTATCACTCGGTTGACTCAAGTAAACATTCACTTCACTCATTTCTATTATTAGGGTAAATTTCACTTTTTTGGGTTCCTTGCGTTCGCTAGATGTACTTTCTCTCAGGTTCATTTTCAGATGCTCAGTTAGGTTAATCTCGCTAGATCAACTATCACTCTATTTAATTTAGCTTCCTTATAAGACTATCGACTAACTTTCATTCACTAAGTTACCCTTCAACTGCAAGTTTGTGTAAATTTAGTACGAGTCTCAATCAGCTCTCTGGTTCAGTAGTCAGAACACTGATGATGGAGTCAGCCACTGTGAGAATGCAAGAACCAGAGAGCATCGGTGCTCACAATGCTCCTGGTGGACGAACTCTAGGCCAACTTCCTCTAAAAATCTAAGTAGCTTGTGGTTATTGATGTAGCTATCAAATGATTACTGATTTTTTATGTCTTTTAACTATATTTGAAGATCTATGTATGGTTTGTTTAAGTCGAGATCGTTTAGATATGTTTAGAAATGTGGGACGTGGTAGCCTAGTGGTTAAGGTGTTGGGCTACCAGTCGGAAGGTTGTGAGTTCGATTCCTACATCCACTAGGTTCCCACTGCTGGGCCCTTGAGCAAGGCCCTTAACCCTCAATTGCTCAGTTGTATAAAAATGTAAGTCGCTCTGGATAAGGGCATCAGCTAAATGCTGTAAATGTCACAAGGATATGTAGCTGTACGATCGACGTATTGTTCACTATATCATCACATTGTGTCTCACTGTGTAGCTGAGCCAGAGTTCTTACCAGTGCCTGAGCTCGTCTACACCGTAGTCTGATTCACTGCCTAGATGGCTGATTGAGATGTTTTATAAAATAAATAAAAAAATAAATAAGAAGAATCATCATTAGAACCTGACAAGCAAAATAAATCTTTCCGTCTTTCTTCCTTTCAACTGAACTTCAATCCAGACACTGTTTAGAAATTTCCAGAGGCAAAAAACTGTTGCAGGACGAAACGAGACAAATCCACAGCTATGTTGTTAAATAGACAAAGATGTGCAAAGCTACAATCCGTAAATACAGGAGGAAGTCCACTTCTGCTTCAGACCAACGCTTCTATTTGCTGTTTTTAATTACAGATCAATTATTTAAAGTAAAACGTCTGCCAATGAAGAAATGACATTTAGTGATGGTGAGTTTGGACAGTGGGGGGTTAAAATAACTCAGACGTTGAGTTGTATTTTTAGCTGCATGTGCGTCTCCAAGTGTCACTAGACACGACAACGCAACTCTCTGCTTGCGTCAGAGAGACACCTACGACGCATTCTGGCACTTCTGATAGCTAATACCCCCCACCCCCAGCCCAGTACACCCCAATACATACCCTCCCCCACCCCAGTCTGGCCTCAGAGGATTGAGGGATGTGTGTGTTAAAGACACAACAATACGTTTGCAATGTTAAACAAACGATTAGATCAACAATCTTCCTAAAATAAAAGCCACTACGCTCCATAGGGTCATCTCTAATGGTGTCTATCACATTCCCGTGGTTTCTATTAGGAGTTCTGATTCATGGTGAATACTTTGTGGTTTCTCAGTAATGTGAGATTCGATTTTTCTTCACGAGGGATCTGGAACTAGATTCAGATTTTTGTAAATCAAATACAAATCCATCATATCAGTGTAAAAAATCTAGGGCGAGTGTTGTTCTGTGATTAGACTGTCTACTGGTGCACACAAGCACAGAGTGATGAGCTGAACTTTTTCCAAAATCACTAAACATGATAAATATTGAGGCCAGGAGGGAAGAGGATAAAACCTCTGGCTCACTTATTGAGAAATCTGATCTAAAGTATAAGAATGTTTTATTAAAGTAAACAAGAGCAACTCGTGCAGCGTTGCACCACTGCGGAGCAGCAGGGGGTTATTCAGCTCTGTTCTGTGTGTGTGTGTGTGTGTGCACATCTGGTTTGTAGATACATGTGTTGTAATGCTATAATGTAACACAGGGATATAACAGCTTGGAACTAAAAGTCCAAAAGAAGCAATAGTGAGACAGTGAGTCAGTGAGACAGTGAGTCAGTGAGACAGTGAGTCAGTGAGACAGAGAGGTGGGTCCAATGCAGCAGTGAGACAGGTAAAAGCATGTTATCTGGAGCTCAGACAGATTAGGCAGAGGAAACTGATGCTTTGTTGGTGAAACACAGAGGAACCTGATCCTAGATTAGCTCTCAGCCTCTCAGAGAGTAATGAACAGAGTAATGAATAATGTGTTTAAACACCACATGGGTTCTGTTTCACAGCCTGAAAACTGACACCAGCCTCCATGAATGTATCCATCAGAAGATCTTTAGAACCTCTCACACACACCACGCTGGTCTTACAGCCCAGTGGACTGAAAGGGTTCTCACTGCTACAGACCTGTCTCACTGCTACAGACCTGTCTCACGCTTATTGCTAGAGACCTGTCTCACTGCTACAGACCTCTCTCACGCTTACTGTTACAGACCTGTCTCACTGCTACAGACCTGTGTCACTCTTACTGCTACAGACCTGTCTTACTGTTACAGACCTGTGTCACTGCTACATACCTGTCTCACTCTTACTACTACAGACATGTCTTACTGCTACAGACCTGTCTCACTCTTACTGCTACAGACCTGTCTTACTGTTCCAGACCTGTGTCACTGCTACAGACCTGTCTCACTCTTACTGCTACAGACCTGTCTCACTGCTACAGACCTGTCTCACTCTTACTGCTACAGACCTGTCTTACTGCAACAGACCTGTCTCACTGCTACAGACATGTCTTACTGCTACAGTCCTGTCTCACTCTTACTGCAACAGACCTGTCTCACTGCTACAGACATGTCTTACTGCTACAGTCCTGTCTCACTCTTACTGCAACAGACCTGTCTCACTGCTACAGACATGTCTTACTGCTACAGACCTGTCTCACTCTTACTGCTACAGACCTGTCTCACTCTCACTGCTACAGACATGTCTTACTGCTACAGACCTGTCTCACTCTTACTGCTACAGACCTGCCTCACTCTTACTGCTACAGACATGTCTTACTGCTACAGACAGGCTGGACAGCTTTGTCCAACAGCTGGAAATACACAAATGCTGTCACACTTCTACACAAAACCCCAAATCTAACACATTTATTTTTCTTTCTGTCTTTATCTGTGTGATTAGAGTCATATCTGAACTATTCTGCTTCTCTTTTTTTCTTTTCTGTCCAGTGTGTGAGAGAGAGAGTATGTGTGTGTGATTGAGTGAGTGTGTATGAGTGTGTGTGTATTAGTGAGTGGAGTGAGTGTGTGTGAGAGTGTGGGTGGGTGAGTGAGTGTGTGTGTGTGTGAGTGTGTGTGAGTGTGTGTTTGGGGTCAAAATGAGTTGCACAGGGAGGATTTTTTCCTTCCTGAGAGCCGCTGTGTGTTTGTGTTTGGCCTGTCGCTCTTCTTCTGGGTGTGGGAATGCAACTCCTCCCTGAGCTCCCAACTTCCTTTAGTCAAGGACCCACACACACACACACACACACACACACACAGAGATCTGCAGGCAAAATGGACCACCCCAATCCACACCACCAGATCAATCGCATGAAACATTTAAACTATGATGTCATGCTCTCATGTATGTGCTCTAATTCTCAGTTGAATTCTGTGCTCTGATTGGTCAGAAGTTATTGATTCGTTTTCTTTAACAGCAGCTCTGACAGACGTGCAGCTGCACATCCCAGGTTTATATTAATGCGCATTAACTCTATTAAAGACGTTCCACAAGTCTCCACACTCTGGGGAAATAAACACTAAACACCAAACATCCTTCATATAAGTGCCATTTCTTTATGGGGTGCTAAGTCCTGTAAGTCCACTTTACCATGTGACCAAGAACCGTGTCTCAGAACAATATTCTGGTTAGTTGTAGGAACCTTTTGTTTTCCTAAACATTTTAAAGCATTGTGTCTGTATCAGATTGATCAGAATCAGCTTCATAATCTAGACAAACAGCTAAAACTGTACCTCCTAAACCTGAAACCCTGATCTGTGTGTGTGTGCATGACATCACCTAGACAGTGAAAGGTTCTTTCACTAAAACTATAACTGGTACTTTCCAACATTTCAACCTTCAGACCAAAGGAAACTGGGACAAGAAGATATTTCTTCTTTCTATAAAACCTGACATCTCAACATAAAAGCATCAGTCGAGACAAAAATGAACAGAGAAAATGATTCATGACGTTTTTATTTTATTTTTTTTAAACAAAGCTTTCAAAATGATCAAAGTACTTTAGAGCAAACATTAAAGCAGAAACTTTCCTCAGGTTTTAGCGCCGGGATGAAAGAAAAGCCGCTGTGA
>NC_083462.1:3157740-3180240 GCF_030014155.1 Tachysurus vachellii | reverse complement strand
GATGATGATGATGATGATGATGATGAGGTTTGAGCCATATGCATTTTTTCTGTTTTCTTTTAATCCTCTCTTCATATTTCTTTCTCTTCCTCTCTGTTCATCAGCCAACCTATAAAATGAGCTGAATATGTTGTCATTTGTATTATATGATTTTATTTCTACAGACCAACATTCAGTGTTATTCAGTCAGACTGTCTGTTGTTCAGCTTTCTGTAATTATTATTTATATATTCATATAAGGCATTTATAAGAAATCTAAAATATGTGTATGGAAGAAAGGTTTACTGTAAAGGATCCACAGGAGCAAGACTAAGAAGATGAAGGTTCATGTTCTGAACTCTTTCCATCCTGCTTTCAGATCTATCAGTGTGATGATGTATGATGTTGATGAAATCTTTCTCACATGGTTTTATTATAAAATCAAACAGGACACCTAGAAAATGTTCAACTAAAAGGACAACTAGAATGAAGCAATTAAGAAAATAAAGGAATGAAAAAAGGGCCAGGGAATGAAATGAAATGAAAAAAAATTTAAGTACACTGAGTGTACACTTTTTTATGTAGTAAAAACTATAATGTAATCCTGATATTAATGGAGTATTAATTATTATTACTGATTATTAAATACTACGTGAAGTCAGTTTTTTTTAAAGAAAGCAACACTGCCCCCCTTTTGTCAAATAATGTCACAACATTTAATTCAACACTTTAAATCTTTAAATTCTTTATAAAAAAAATAATATCTTTAGTTTACTTAATACTGTAAATACTGAAAATACTGTAAGTACACTTCAACTGCTAACACTCGTGATCTCATAAACAATGTTTAGGTCTTGGTTATAAAAGTGTGATTATACAGAGTAAAGCTTATACAAGTGATTAAATTCCTGCCTTGATCGTATGTAGAAAAATATATGGATTGGTGGTGGTGTTTATGTGTTTCTGTGGTATTCATGGTGTTTTTCTGGTGTGTATAGTGTTTTTGCTGTGTTTTGTGCTGTTTCTGTGGTATCCATGGTGTTTTTGTGGTGTGTATGGTGTTTTGTGGTGTTTCTGTGGTATTTATGGTGTTTTGTGGTGTTTGCGGTGTTTTGCTGTGTTTTGCTGTGTTTTTGTGGTGTTTATGGTGTTCTTGTGGTGTGTGTGGTGTTTTTGCTGTGTTTTGTTTGGTGTTTCTGTGGTATTTATGGTGTTTTTGTGGTGTGTATAGTGTTTTTGCTGTTTTATGGTGTTTCTATGGTATTCATGGTGTTTTTGTGGTGTGTATTGTGATTTTGCTGTTTTGTGCTGTTTCTGTGGTATTCATAGTGTTTTTGTGGTGTGTATTGTGTTTTTGCTGTTTTGTGGTGTTTCTGTGGTATTTATGGTGTTTTTGTGGTGTTTTGCTGTGTTTTTGTGGTATTTATGGTGTTTTGTGGTGTTTTGCGGTGTTTTGCTGTGTTTTTGTGGTGTTTATGGTGTTCTTGTGGTGTGTGTGGTGTTTTTGCTGTTTCCTTGGTGTTTCTGTGGTATTTATGGTGTTTTTGTGGTGTGTATAGTGGTTTGTGGTGTTTCTGTGGTATTTATGGTGTTTTTGTGGTGTTTTGCGGTGTTTTTGTGGTATTTATGGTGTTTTGTGGTGTTTGTGGTGTTTTGCTGTGTTTTGCAGTGTTTTTGTGGTGTTTATGGTGTTCTTGTGGTGTGTGTGGTGTTTTTGCTGTGTTTTTTTGTGTTTCTGTGGTATTTATGGTGTTTTTGTGGTGTTTTGTGGTGTTTTGCTGTGTTTTTGTGGTATTTATGGTGTTTTTGTGGTGTGTATAATGTTTTTGCTGTATTTTTTGGTGTTTCTGTGGTATTTATGGTGTTTTTGTGGTGTTTTGTGGTGTTTTGCGGTGTTTTTGTGGTATTTATGGTGTTCCTGTGGTGTGTATAGTGTTTTTGCTGTTTTTTGGTGTTTCTGTGGTATTTATGGTGTTTTTGTGGTGTTTTGTGGTGTTTTTGTGGTATTTATGGTGTTCTTGTGGTGTGTGGTGTTTTTGCTGTGTTTTTTTTGGTGTTTCTGTGGTATTTATGGTGTTTTTGTGGTGTGTATAATGTTTTTGCTGTATTTTTTGGTGTTTCTGTGGTATTTATGGTGTTTCTGTGGTATTTATGGTGTTTTGTGGTGTTTTTGTGGTATTTATGGTGTTCTTGTGGTGTGTGGTGTTTTTGCTGTGTTTTTTTTGGTGTTTCTGTGGTATTTATGGTGTTTTTGTGGTGTGTGTATAGTGACATGCTGTGTTTTGTGGTGTTACTGTGGTATTTATTGTGTTTTTGTGGTGTGTATATAGTGTTTTGCTGTGTTTTGTGGTGTTTCTGTGGTATATATGATGTGTGTTTTGTGGCGTTTATAGTGTTTTTGTGATGCTTGACAAATGGAATGAGTATTTGCTTTTTAAATCTATTCACACTAGAACACCGTCTTGATCATTTAACTTATCTAAACATAATTCCATGTTTTAGTCAACTGACAAATATCCTTAAAGAATGAAATAATGTCACATCTATAATTAATATTCATTACTTTATAGACGCCACTTGATGGCGCTGTGTACATTGCTTTTATGATCATGGGTCATGGTTTAATGGCATCTTTCGAATTGTGCTTCTCTTCCTTTCTCTATGGCTTTTCACAGGTGAAATAGTTGTTTGTTTTCATGACTCCCAGGGGAAAAACTGCACTAACCCTGCTTCATGTGTGAAATGTTTCTCTACCCGGGATTAAAAGCAGGATTTAGAACAGCATTAATCCATTAAGCACAGTGTGAAAAGCCGTTGTAGCTGATCTTATGTTATCCTTTATTCCTGTAGAATCTGTTTACATTTACACCGTTTTGGCACATTCCCTTAACCACAGTGACTTACATTAATCTCTTTTATACAGCCTGAGCAATGGAGGGTTAAGGGCCTTGCCCAGGAGTGGCAGCTTGGTGGAAGCTTCATCAGGACCTCAGTGGAACAGCTTTGCTTCATGATCAGGGTGTTATGTGATTAAATCTTACTGTTGACATTTATGGGCTTTTCCCTCTGTTTAATATTAGAAACATCTTGTCTATTTTTTATCTCATTGGATTTTTCCTAAAGAATTTTAAGAAGATAAAACACAAGTGAAAAGAAAATGGAAATCTTGCTCAGAGTGAAATGATAATGAAGATGGCAGAGGAAACGAAGGAGGTCATGGCCAACTCCTCTACCGCTGTGGATTTATGGACAGTAATAAAACTAGTGCAGTATTTCACACACTCACCTGTGCATCCGAAAGGATTAAAAGCTCTGTCTGTCTTCTAGCCTGCTAGCTTGTATATATTTAGCGATTCCATGTCAACTATTCTGGGATACACAAGTGTCACTGTGAAAGCAGTGTCGAGGTGATAAACACACACATGGGTGGTTAGTGGACTTGTTTTGTATTCTACACAATATGTTAGTAGGAAATTTGGTTGTTTTAAATAAACACTGCATAGGTCATGTCACACTACATTCCCCTGATTAACACTATTTATGTTAATACGACATCAGACTTAGAGTTTTTAATGGGTTTAGTGATCATGTGAAGCTTTTGTGAGCTCTGCCACTAAAAATTCCTTTTCCACAGAAAGGTACAGACTGCAAAGGTGCAGCAGGTGTTAAAACTTGTCTTTTAACTACAGTATGCATCAGTCCCAGTTCTTGAGTTCCTAATAGTTAACAGGTTCCTGAGAAAGGTCCTAAAAGGTTCCTTGAAGAGTTGAAGCATGCACCATGACATCCATGTAAATAAAAACGTTGTCTTAACACTACGTGACCAACACTTCTAGAGAATCTCTAGAAGTACATGTATTATGGAGCTCAGTAATTGGCTTATCTGCTGATGATGTCATTATCATCGTCTTATTATCCTTCATCCAAACGCACAGAGCTGGATAAATGTGTGTGGTTTGGTTTCTACACCGGAAA
The DNA here is from genome assembly GCF_030014155.1 of Tachysurus vachellii. Taxonomy (NCBI): domain Eukaryota; kingdom Metazoa; phylum Chordata; class Actinopteri; order Siluriformes; family Bagridae; genus Tachysurus; species Tachysurus vachellii. The sequence continues at coordinate 3,176,286 of NC_083462.1, read as the reverse complement.
GGTGTGTGTGTGTGTGTGTGTGTGTGTGTGTGTGTGTGTGTGTGTGTGTGTGTGTGTGTTCAGGCAAAAATTAAAGAGGTGGCTTAGGCACTGCTTGATGATTGGCTGAACAAAGTCAGGGTCAGAGGATTAAAGGATTTTCACCTCAGAGCCGGAGAGAGATAGAGAGAGAGTACAATGTGCAAGTGAGGGACAAGTAGATTCTGAGAACATGAGGGAGAAACTGCATTAGAGGAAGAGAGACAAGCAAGAGAAGGAGGAGTGTAAGAAAGAGGGATGTATGAGATATTTAGATGCTAAGAATGAATGATAAGAGTGGAACAGACAGACAGAAAACAGAAAATACTGCATAAGACACAGACAGACAGACAGACAGACAGACAGACAGACAGAGGAAGACAGATTTGAGCTCTAACTTATAATCCAGTTCTTTCAAGACAAATAGAGCAGAGCGTGCAGGTAGATGCTAGCAAAGAAAGAGTGAAGAAAAGCATTGTGTATGTGTGTGAAATTTTGCATCCCAGCCAACATCATGCTGGATGAGGTAGAGATCGACCCCGTAACCCTGAATCTCATCATCCTCGTCACCAGCTACATGATCCTGCTCCTCGTCTTCCTCATCTCCTGCATGATGTACGACTGCCAAGGCAGAGACCCGAGCAAAGAGTACGCTCCCGATCCTATACCCGGCACCAACCACACGCCCATCCGCCTCATCGTCATGCAGAGCTCACCTGCCTGCTGGGACAACACCAGAGCAGCTGCAGAGCAAAGAGAGAAGAAGACCACAGTGGTGTAGAGGAGTTACTTTCAGAATGAACGTATATGTATATATTCACTGACAGAAAAAAGGAGACATTTTGGAGACTCATGAACTATAATGGCGGGTTTTCTGCTGCCCTGTGTTGTTTTGACGTCACAAGGAAATTTTGCAAGGCTTCCTGGCTGCTTTGGGTGACACTGTTTTGTGAGACGAGTGACAGTGACAGTGATGAAATTTTCACTGCGTACTATATAACTAGACAGTGATGAACAAGGCTGTTAGCACAAGGCCATACTATTAGGTCCCAGGGTTAGGGTTAGGGTTAGGTGTACCAACGTTGTACCAACAAGGCATCTAGCTGGAATGTTGTACTTGGTGGTGACAGATGGTGAGTAACTAATTTCAGGTAACGTGCACCAGAGGATCCTATAATACGAACAAAAATGAGTAGGTTATCGATGGTGGGCAGACAAGTGAGACTGATTCTGCCTTCCGACTAGGCAAAAAATGTCTGGTCAACTTCCTCCTTCAAACATTCAAATTCCTATTGTGAATGTCTTTAACCATGTGCACCACAAATCACATGGAATATAAAACACCATGTCTCTAATTCTTTATGCTTTATAGTGTATATATTTATTAGACAATTGTGTTGATGTGTTATTGTTTAAATCTAAAATGCTAGCACAACGAATCATAATGCTAACATTTGCTGGCTAGTGTGTACTGTACATTTAAACTATCCAGAGAAGAGCTGACCCTGAAACAGCAGCAGCATACGATCAAAACCTAGTGAAGAAACTCCTGTTTGTGCAACTGGATGGAATTTGTTCTACTTTATCGTTTGATACACTTTCACAACCTCCTCATGTTTTTTTATGTGTAAATATCGCAGCTCGGCTGATAAACTGTCCAGCAGCAACAACAGCAGTCACGGATAATGGACCTTTGCTTTCAGGCTAAAGTGGATGTGAACTTTGGACTCTATTGGCCATGTGTCATCTTCAAAACATCCAGTGCATTCTGGGTGATCTGTATGTGCTACAGAACAATATGTGGGTGCTACCCATTGTGTTGCATTGTAGGATTTCAATAGTGGCTCTGGAGGGCTTCCCCACCATCTCACTCATCATTTTACTCCCAAGCTGATTTTTACGCATGCATAACTATGAGACTATGTTGAGACGACTGATAGCAGACACTGAACACACTCAACTAAAGAGGAGGATTTTTTTGTAAGAAGGTTGGGACTGGATCTGCAGATGGCCTCGCTGAAAAGGTCAGTGTTCCCTTTTTTTCTTTTCTAAGATTTTGTACTGTTGGCAAGTTGTATTCACAAATAAAAATGTCTGACACACACACACACACACACACACACACAAAAGGAACCATATTATCATACACACATGGAGGGCGGGTGGCTTAGTGGTTAGTATGTTAGTATGTGGCTCACACCTTAGTTGAGTCCTGGCTTTCTCCGGGTTCCTTCTCCAGTATAAAGACGTGTGTTGTAGTTTGACTGTCCGGTAGTGTGTGATTGTGTCCTATGATGTGTTGGGTTGGCACTCTGACCAGGATTTCCCCTGCCTTGTGCCCAGAGTCCCCTTGGATAGACTGCAACATTGTGTGGGATAAATGGTACAGAAAATGTGCATGGATAGATTATTATATACACAAATCCACTTCAGACTTGAAGCCACACCCACAACCTGAGATTGATGCTTTTTTTGGAGTTCAAATTCCTAAAAGTGCTTTTACTGTTTGAACTGTGTGATGTGTTTATGACCATATAGGCTTGAGACTCCAGTTCTAAACTAAAGAAAAAACTTTATACACCAAAGATGTCCAGGGTTAGTGGCTATATTTGGGGTAAAAGAGACTGGGTGTATACCTTTGTTCCATAAAGTTATGAGACATTATCAGTGTCCATCAGACACCTTGCCATCCATTTGTGTTCTTTTCCTCTCAGCTGGTGACTGGCGTAAGGGTTTAGCTTGAGCATGTAATTCTGCTAATGGACTACCTCGGTACTCTTTGACCTGTCAGGTGTCTGAATATTACAAAGTGATAAGGCATCTTCACTAATCCTCATCCTGAGATAGCTTATCATTAGCAGTGGTGACGTTTCCAGGAAACCACCAAAGAGACTGGCGCTCGATACTTCAGCATCTTACGAGACAATATTGAGTTTAATCAGCTGTTAATCCTCTTCATTTTGACAATTAGATTACTGTCCTTACAGACAAAGGGAGAGACAGAAAGAGAAAATGCCCAAGTGAGAAATCTGTGAGCGACAACCATCATTAAAACAAAAGTCAGATGAATTACTACATCGATTCCCAGAATATTGAGTGCAAACTGAATCTGTGTTCTTCTTTTAATTCTTCTCATTCTTTTCTTTGTTTTTTTTTATTTTATTCTTCAACTTAAAATATATCTTGTAAAAACCAGGTGAAATAAACATATTCAGCATTTAATGAACTTAGACCCGTCTTCATACACCAGTGTAACCTTTACTTTATTTACAGAATGATTGAAAAAGTCTAGACAGCGCACACAATATAGGGAATTGCCTAATATCCTAGTCTCAGAATTTAAAGCTGAGAAGTTGTTCTTTGAGTAGCTAACGGCTAACGGCTAACGGTCAGATCTCTGGGTCCCGTGAAAAAGGCAAACATTCGTCTCATATCATATCTCAAGCTCGTAAGGTAACATGCTCGTTATCAACATCAGCTGCTGTTATTGTGTTAATCAAACATGTATCAAAGGTTGAGTGACAGTAAACGTTCGGTCAATATTTAGCACCCTGTGTTGATAAGAGCTCTATGACGTTAAGTGTAGTGTTACACACACACGCGCGCGCAAAAAGAGAATTTCAACAAAAATGTTATTTAGCTTGCTATTAAGGACAATGTAAAAAACAATGATATCAGAAATGAAATAAAAACAATCAACATTCAATCACAGATTATCAACCTTTAACTCAGATGTGTTGGTATGTTACTATGAAAATACTTCTGACTAAAACGATGATGTAGCAGCAGTCAGGTCTTATCTAAACATATCAGAGACTCAGTGATAGTGGAATGGAGATACGGTCAAATCTCATACCTCAGTGTTGGTGAAGTGAATTATTATGATTTAGATAGCTAGCACTTACTGTATACTGTACCATCAGTGACTAAATGCTCTGGAATATCAACATTTCCCTCAGATTTATCAAGACTAAAATTAGACTGTAGTTAGATTTAACATCAAAACATCAAGAGCTAAGAAGAGTTCAGTGTGTAAAACCTTATTGACAGTATTGAAGGCACTGAGGGTTTAGCATGGTGTGTGTGTGTGTGTGTGTGTGTGTGTGTGTGTGTGTGTGTGAACTGAAATGAGAATAACAGACATCATCAGTGTTCACATACTCCATAACATTACCAGTGTAACTGTATCAGATGATCACAACACACACTGACACCAACACTTGTTTTTCATATTAGCTCTGAGCAGGGAGTTTCCTAGTCGGTCACACAGCATGTCGTCTCTCCTGACTTATTAACTGTCACTGGAGAATTAATCACAGGGCAGGAACGACTGATGGTCCCTCAGGGTGTGTGTGTGTGTGTGTGTGTGTGTGTGTGTTTGTGTGTGTGTGTTATCCACCTGTGACTAATACGTTAGCACATTCCTCACACACACACACACACACACACACACACGCTCATAACGAGTCTACAATTCTTACTCGTACCTGCTCTGCATCAGCCCCTGGTGTTACCAAAACATGTCTCCTGACCGGTTCCAGTTACAAAAATGGATTAGTTATGATGCGGTAGCTACTTCTTGTTAGATTATATACAAGTAATTAGCCGAGTAATTTAACCAAGCAGACATACCTGTGTCCATACTTATTGATGCTGTCTACAGTTTCCAGTTTATAAATACAGTATATAAGAAACTACAGATGACTGTGTATGAAGTACAATCCTGTGCTGTGATGAAGGTGAGTTACTGTTAACACCAGGAAGGTATTTTCCTATAACACATCCTACAGTCTTTTATACCACAGCAAACGTTATTAAAATCTCATCCCACTTTCTTTTTTTATCCATTTATAATTGGATTAAATGTAAGTTACTATTCTCACTTATAGGTTATAACAGCTAGGAACAACCGTTCTCTCGCCAGGCTCGCTTTTCTCTCTGTCCATGTAAACAAGACAAAAAGCACAGCTTATGCAATGCACTGTTGTCATAACACTGATCTGATCTGTAATGTCATTGGCGTGTACGTGCAGGTTAAGAAGACGGATACACGTTTGCCGAGGACGAGACCGATGTCTAATATTAACCCCGTGGGAATCAAGACTAACAACATGTTGTACAACATGGTTTCAGTGCAGTTGTTATTCAGTATGATAATATCCGTAACTGTAATAAGTGTATTGTTCACTGACCTCGCAGCAGGAGGTCATTCAGGGACATACACAGAGTGCACAGAAACTAATCCCGGGTCTGAGACATGGTTCTCGTACATCTCCAGGGCAAAGCTTTTATATTTAACAGATAAACAGATTATTCAGTTCAATCAAGTGTGATATGTAAAGCACATTAAACACTGGACAGGAATATATAGGGAATATACAGGAATATATAAACACTGGAAGTTCTACATTTAAAATATATATTTATCCCTAATGAGTGAGAGGTGATGATGGTGAGAACAAACGAGGAAGAAAGATAGGAACCCGACCATCTGAGTGACGCCTGTGATTATTGTGTATAACCGCTACATTTTGGATTCAGGATTTCTTGGCTAAGACGACTCCTCTTACTTCCTATTCACAGACGTAATATCAGTTGGAAACCAGACGGAAAGGTCAAAGGGTCATGGTTGCATCATGCTAAGCCGTCTGATCTCCTTCTTCTTCCTCCCGCTCTGTGCGTCTGTCTGATCTGAGCTGATTTCCACTCATTAACCCTCATTAGACACAAAGTGTGCACTACTGAAGTTACTGACAGCAGTCACCCGAGAACTTAGTGATTATTTATATACACAGAATATTGAGATATGTTGCAGTTAAAAACAATCTGGCATTTATTTTACAAAAAGGCTGCAGTTGGAGACATCGATCTTTATGCAGATTTTGTCCTCAGCTATGTCCGGAGGTGCACACAGAAGATCCTCGCAAATAGTCATGGCTCATTGGGAACGTTTGAATCTAACCAGGAGAACGCACTCTGATGATCCGGTGACTTTCAAGAAGTCCATATATGACCTTCAGAAGACCATCAGGAAAGCCAAGATGAGCCATGTGAAGCTCTGACATCTGGCACATGTGGAGTAAGACGATTCTTCAAGCAGGTTAACTTCAGGAAAGCACCAGGACCTGATAGCATTCTCAGCTGTGTCCTAACATCACATGCTGACCAGCTAGCAGAGATATTAAAAGACGTATTCTACACATCACATGGTCTGTCTGTCATCCCCACTTGCTTTAATTAGTCCAACATTGTCCTGGTCCCCAAGAAACCCACCATCTCCTGCAACCCTCTGGTACCAACTTCCATTATTATGAAGTGCTTTGAGTCAAATCCTTCATTATTCCTCCCTGAACTGCCACATTAGACTCCCTGAAGTCCACTGATGAGGCTATCACTTACTGCACACATCCCTTAGCCATGTGGAGGGGAAGACAGGCTACAGTATGTGAGAACGTTGTTCATTGACTATAGCCCAGTATTTAATGCCATAATATCTCACTAATCTGTCACCAGGTTACAGGCCCTGGGTCTTTCTGCCCCATGTGCCAGCCTCATACCCTCCTCTTTTGCCCTCAGAACAGCAGCGCCTCTTGTCTCGGATGCTGATGGATGCTTGGTACTCAGACAACAACATCTCCCCGAAGGTCAGCAAAACAAAAGAGATGATTGTGGACTACAGGACGGGACACGAGGATTCGCGTCAACAGAACAGAGGTGGAAAGTGTTTACGGATTTAAATTTATGTCCATCTGCATTTCTAGTGACCTCAAATGATGCATTCACTCTCACACAGTGGTGTGAGCATCTGGCAGCATCTGTACCTCCTGTGGAAGACAAGAAAGTTTGGCATGGTGCTGGATTTCCTCATGAGCTTTTATCGCTGCATCACTGACAGCATGGTAAGTTCAGCACAGATGTTCCACAGGTGACCACAAGGACGTATAGAGAGTACTGAGATCATGTAAAGAAGGCACTATTAAACCCTACAGAAAGTGTGAGAGTCTTCATACAGAGAGGTGTCATACGGACCTTCTCATCACACCTGTTATTGTTCTACATATAAGCAATGAGAGGGACGTTTCCTAACAGGTGCCACAGCTCAGTGCAGTGTGCAGAACCATCGCGCCTGACCTTCTCTTCTATGTGCTGCTAAACAAATGACAAAACACGTTTACCATAAAACAGAAAGGTTAGGGAAATGTACACCATACTGTATAGAACCAGAATAGAATGGAAACCATAACACAGGCTCCTAAAGGATTTGAGTGTTATCTGCTTTAGAGAGTGGGGGGAGCTTTTGTCCTGTGTTGTGGTTATGTCCGAATTAACCCCAGCGTATCACGTGTCCATGTCACACGTCCCAGTGGTCACTCACACCTGTTGTATGTTAAATAGCACCTCATATAAGTCTCTGTTTCAACAAATTATGGTCAAACTTTCTATCATAACTGGAGGCGAAGACAGATGCAGGCACAGACTATTATTGAGCTCGGTGCTAAAGACTAAAACTAAAACCGTGAGTATGAACCAAACGGCAAAAACCTACAGGATATGAATGAGACCGTAACAAACACGATAACAGACCAAATCAAGGGTAACAGACGAACTTTACGCCAACGTGAGGTTACATTGTTTTACGGAGCATGATATTTCATTACATCCTTCATCTTTAACACACACAAAGACAAGGGAGTAAAAAGTTTAGCACTCAGTAGTATTTTTGGCGCTGATAGGACCTGATCTTCTGAATGCCGTTCCTCAGAACTGCTGCCAGTGTGAAGTTCAGAGATTCCAGGTGTGATGGATGAGAGAGCAGGTGAAAGGAAACACACTTTATACTCAGGACTATTGATGTATTTATAGATGTGCTCCCTGCTTTAGAAAGAAAGGATAATGGCTTCTAGTGGTTCTGTACTGGTATTTCTTCCCTTCTCCTGACTTACTGGTATTTCTTGTGCTCTACTACATTACACAGCAGTATAATAAAGCCATGGTTTTAAAGCTTTTGATCTTATTGTACTCCATGAAGGTCTTTTAACAGAAAGGTCACTATATAGAGTCGGTAACAATGAGTGAGTCTCCATTTCAGTTCAGTTCAATTCAATGAACAAGAGTAAAGACACCCAGTGAATGAAATGTCTTTATGATTACAGCAGCAGCTCAATGCTACAAATCTACAGTATCCCGGTGAGATTAAATATCATTTGATAGTTTTTAGATTTCCCAGGAAATATAAATCTTTAAGGTCCCATGTCCCTGTAGATGTAGTCAGTAAGAGAATCCCAGACCAAAACAAGGGTGTGGATTTGCGATGATTATGATATTTCTGAGCAAATTCTTTCCCAGACTGATCTATTCAGATCTATTCAGCTTTTTTCTCCTGGGTTATATTCAGTCACACCTGGTCACACCTGAGACATTTGTTGCTCACCTGATCTAAACAGGCCACTGATTCACAACTTCTCAGGAATGTTAACTTATAACCAGTCTTTCTGCAAACACTGTGAAACTTATCACAATACAAAATAAGGCCCAGATCCTATTGTAAGTTTCCATCTGGAATAACCACGTTAAAGGTAAAGTCCACACTTAGCAACCTGAATATCAATATTTATAAACAGCATATTCAACGATGCTGAAGATGTGTTTTTCTCTCCGCTGCTAGTGGTGCAGTGGGATTTATTCATCTGTAACCTAAAGAGAACGATGCGTTGTGTGCATCGTGTCAAACAGATCAATAAACAGACTTAAATCTAAAACAATGACTATATGGTTTAAGAAGGAAAATTTCATATCAATCATCACAGTTGGTGGCCAGCTTGTCACTAATAAAAGACGAATTTGGTGTCATAGCGACTTCGTAAATCGAAAGTGCCGGTGTGGAAAACGATGCCAAACTTTGGATCAGATCGACTTTGGATTTCTCATTGATGCGAAGATGAACTCCTGAAAACGGTGCATTTTTTTCCGCCGGTGTAACTTCACTAACAATAGCACTGTACATTCAAACAAGTGCTAACTTCTCGCAGGAATATAAACACAACCAAAATCATTAAACACATCATAAACATTCCCATGTATATATATATCTCATGTATATAACACCTCTGGGGAGCGTTTTACTAGTTTAAAGCAAAATGTTTACAGTTTAACAGTTTACTGCTGGGGGGGAGCACGGTGGCTTAGTGGTTAGCACGTTCGCCTCACACCTCCAGGGTTGGGGGTTCGATTCCCACCTCCACCTTGTGTGTGTGGAGTTTGCATGTTCTCCCCGTGCCTCGGGGGTTTCCTCCGGGTACTCCGGTTTCCTCCCCCGGTCCAAAGACATGCATGGTAGGTTGATTGGCATCTCTGGAAAATTGTCCGTATTGTGTGTGAGTGAATGAGAGAGTGTGTGTGCCCTGTGATGGGTTGGCACTACGTCCAGGGTGTATCCTGCCTTGATGCCCGATGACGCCTGAGATAGGCACAGGCTCCCCGTGACCCGAGGTAGTTCGGATAAGCGGTAGAAAATGAATGAGAGAGAGTGAGTGAGTTTAATGCTGTATCTTATACTTTTTATTTCCAGACAATGTGTCTGTTTGGAGTTTGGTTTCTAGAAATAAATGATAAACAGCTGAAAGGCCCCGAGATGGTGCCAGGGGGCCCCGGTTTTATGACATTTTATAAAATAATGAATTTATCATAAATTCTGTGTAATTAAATCTCAGAAAAAATAAAGCTACTAACCAACAGCACTACATTTTATAATTTAATATGTTTTGTTTAATTCAAATATTGTTTTGGAATGTTTTATGTCATAAATTTTCTTTTTTGGGGGAGGATGGGGGGCAAGTAGGGGGCACCCTGGAAGTCACGTGGCACAAGTATTTCCCATAACAGTTTCCACAGAGAAACATCATGCATCCTGTTTCTAAGTTATTACAGTAAACAAAGCTGCTGCTTGTAAACTGACAAAACAGGTCCAGGTACAGAAGCTGGAGCCATTTTCCCCGCCTACACGAGCCTTATGTCCATGCAGTGACGCTAGGGGTCAGAGCCGGCGCTGATTGGTCGGTTACAGCGCCGTTCGATGTTCAGGCTGATCATTCATTAGCTGTTTTTCCTGTCACTCAGCGTTGCAACAACGTGCTCTGTGCAGGATATCAAACGGCCACGTGTTGTAAAGCCTAGTGCACTCGATTGGGTTGTTTTCTAGGCGTTAAAGTGGCCCTAGGTAGTGAGAGCGCGCTGATTGACAACACAGCCTGCGGTAATTCACTTTCTCTGTGCTTTAACGCTGTGATCGGTGGGGTTTCGGCACCACTTTTATATGAACGGTCATGGCGTAAATGAATGTTTTTAATTCAAGTCTTTATTTTTTTTGTACTGTAGTTCCATTAGCTATGTTAGTGAGGACGCGTTTAAAAACGGCTTGTCTTTGGAGAGATTGAGACGGATTTATTTGTGATTTCCTGTGCAGTTTCCTGTGTGGACATCTTTAATAAGTGCTGTGAGATGAAGAGAGTCAACAGCTTCCAAAGGTGAGTCGTTTACAGGACGTGAAGGAGCACAGCCTGGATGGATGCGCTTTATTTATTTATCTTGTGTACTGAGGCTCGGTGTGATGTCTGAACATTACCATTAAAATTCACATCACAACCTTGACACACATTATATACACCATTAAAGTATAAATATTACAGTTTATACTGCTGTCTGTCTGTCTGTCTGACTTTATGTCTGTATGTCTGACTTTATCTGTCTGTCTGTCTGTCTGTCAGTCTGTCTGACTTTATGTCTGTCTGTCTGTCTGTCTGTCTGTCTATATACCTATTACATTATATTCTTATACACCTTGTTTGTAAACACACACCGACATAATATAACGTTACACACACACACACACACACACACACACACATATATATATATATTGTATTTATTCTAATGAAGTTCAGTTGTGAGATCTGATTATATGTTGGATCTGAAGGTGCTGCTTGATGGAAGTGTACACCGTGTCCCCGTGCGTGTTAGTCGGCTCACGGAATCAGTTCCGTCCTCATTTCTATTCTCTCCTGAATCTCACAGCTGCAGTAAAGTCTTCTGGTGCATATTAGAGATGGTCCACGTCAGGCACACACACACTCCTTTTCCTCCATTTATGGTGTAATGCTGCTGGAGTCTGTATTCGGTTCAGGTCCTGATGCTGATTACGTGCAGTCTGGATATCGTTATCGTAGTTGATATTAAAATGTTATTAATTAGTTACTGCTCGTTAGTGTGAGTAATGTTGGAGTGAGACGTTCCTAAAGGATCGTGATGTATAATGATGTTGATACAACAGTTTGTGTGTGTGTGTGTGTGTGTGTGTGTGTTTTACAGATTCATGAACAGAAGAGCTGCTGCTAACTGCCGCTACCAACCCACAAGCTACGAGCATGCAGCAAACTGCTACACACACGCCGTAAGACACACACACACACACACACACACACACACACAGATTTTCAACATTGCATATCAGCACATTGTTTTGCAGATTATTATAATCAGCAGCAGATACAGGCTTTTTTTCTCTGTAAGTCCTGATCAGACATATCAGACATATCAGATCAGACAGGACCGTCTGTCTGTTGTCCCTCAGCACTGCTCACTATTTATGCTGAAATGCTTGGCCAAATATTGGTTATTTCCTGGATTTGCACCTGCTTGGAATAACTGTGTGTGTGTGTGTGTGTGTGTGTGTGTGTGTGTGTGTGTGTGTGTGTAGCTGGTGATCGTGCCCGCGTTCGTGGGCATGACCCTGCTGCACCGTCTCTCAGATGATCGGTGGGAGAGGATCACAGCCTTGGTGTACGGCCTCGGCCTCTGTGCTCTCTTCCTCATCTCCACCATCTTCCACATCATCACCTGGAAGAAGAGCCACATGAGGTCAGAGGAATAGAGGGATGAACGGAGAGAGGGAGGGGAGACTATGGAGAAGCATGCAAGAAGCAAGCTTAGTTAGTTGGAGAAATGAAGGGGTGGATATAGAGACATGAAGATGGAGGAATGAACACAGAATGATGAGATGAACAAGTCGCCCGTAGTATAACGTTGTATATGATGTCAGATTGATACGATGGAACGAAGGAATGCAGGATGATGGATGAACGATAAATAAAAAACAAACGGAAGCATGAGTAGATCGATTAAGAGAATGAATTGTTTAGTGTTTGTAAATAATGAAGTCAGGTGTGTAATTGTGTGTGTGTGTGTGTGTGTGTGTGTGCTGCAGGGCAGTGGAGCACTGCTTCCACATGTGTGATCGAGTGGTCATCTATTTCTTCATCGCTGCCTCATACACACCCTGGTAAGAGACGTGTACTATGGGATTCATATGAAATGGTGTGTGTGAGAGAGAGAGAGAGTCTGTTGGGGTTCTAAGTGTGTGTGTGTGTGTGTGTGTGTGTGTGTGTGTGTAGGTTAAATCTGAGGGAACTGGGTCCTCTGGCGTCTCACATGCGCTGGTTTGTGTGGCTAATGGCGGCTGCAGGAACCATCTATGTGTTCAACTACCACGAGAGGTGTGACCTTTGACCTTTCACTTCCTGTGAAGTGGAGTGATTGTGTATCATTCTGATGGTGTATGTGTATGTTGTAGGTATAAACTGGTGGAGCTGGCCTTCTATCTGACCATGGGCTTCTCACCTGCCCTGGTGGTGACCTCGATGGTAAGACTTCACTTCCTCCACACAATGCATCACTTCCTCCAAGTGCACTAGCAAAAGTGTACAGGAGATGCAGTGCACTTACTGTCACACAGACAGATAGATCACTAGACTGACAGATGGATCACTAGAAGGACAGAGGGATCACAAGACGGACAGAGGGATCACTAGACGGACAGAGGGATCACTAGACTGACAGAGGGATCACTAGACTGACAGAGGGATCACTAGACTGACAGAGGGATCACTAGATGGACAGACGGATCACTAGACGGACAGGTGGATCACTGGACGGACAGACGGATCACTAGACGGACAGGTGGATCACTAGACGGACAGACGGATCACTAGACGGACAGACGGATCACTGGACGGACAGACGGATCGCTAAACGGACAGACGGATCACTGGACGGACAAACGGATCACTGGACAGACAGAGGGATCGCTAGACTCACAGACGGATCGCTAGATGGACACACGAATCACTGGACGTACAGACGGATCGCTGGACGGACAGACGGATCACTGGACGGACAGACGAGTCACTGGACGGACAGAAGGATTTGGGTTGGGGGTTCGATTCCCGCCTCCGCCTTGTGTGTGTGGAGTTTGCATGTTCTCCCCGTGCCTCGGGGGTTTCCTCCGGGTACTCCGGTTTCCTCCCCCGGTCCAAAGACATGCATGGTAGGTTGATTGGCATCTCTGGAAAATTGTCCGTAGTGTGTGATTGTGTGAGTGAATGAGAGTGTGTGTGTGTGTGCCCTGTGATGGGTTGGCACTCCGTCCAGGGTGTATCCTGCCTTGATGCCCGATGACGCCTGAGATAGGCACAGGCTCCCTGTGACCCGAGGTAGTTCAGATAAGTGGTAGAAGATGAGTGAATGAATGAATGCAGCATGAGGCGCCACCTGGTGGCCGGGTGTTATTACTGAACCAATAACACTGAACACACACACCGTTCATCTCTCCACAGACGAATACAGACGGTCTGTATGAGCTGGCGTTCGGTGGGATGATCTACTGCATGGGCGTGGTCTTCTTTAAATCGGACGGCGTCATACCGTTTGCTCACGCCATCTGGCACGTGTTCGTCACGCTGGCCGCCGCCGTGCACTACTACGCTATCTGGAAATACCTCTACCGCAGCTCGACTGCTGATGAGGTCAGGCACGTGGCTGACCTCTGACCTGTCTCTAACACACATACACAAGCATGCACCTGCAAGATCTCGAGATCTTCATCGTAACCATTTCCACCAAGAGGTGCTCATCATCTACTCAAGTTTACCAACACGACCTCCGATTGTTTACTAGCCGCCTGGAGAACAGAGTGTGTTTGTGTTGTGTGTAAAAGTTTAAATAAGTTTCATTTCTTTTCCTTTTTCACCAGTATTTTTTTGCACAGATATTAAACAGAACAGCGGTTTGACTCGGACCATCGATTTTACCAGAAATAAGAAAAGGACAGTTTTCCTCAGATGTAGTCGATCAGCTGAGACACGATTCGTACTGAAGATTCTAGACACCGGTTTAACACGCTGAGGTCCTCAGACTGCTGCGTCTGTTAAAGCGAGATTTAGGTGATGTCAGTATGCAGTTTAATCCACAAGGCTAAACTGGTGGCTAAACTGGTGGCTTCCTCTTGGCCGGAGTTCGACCGCCTTTGTTTTCGGTTGATTTTCTCCTTTAAATCTCACTTCTGTGTTGTCTGTATTATGAATGTGTTTTTGTCTTCAGAGCCACTCTGCACACGCACATTCCACTTTTCACCAGATGTTTACCTTTCACTCACGTTGAGACTCTCACGTCGCAGAGGCCACGCCTTATCCTTAGTCTCATCTCAGAGACGTTCTCGTCTGACGATGATGTGAGATTCTGAGGAACAGAGTTAGTCCCCGCTGTGGAGATCGCTTCTTTGTTTCCAGCTCATTTCTTTGCTCCTCGTTAGTTCCACAGTTTTATGAACCGAGAGGCGTTTTATCATCAGCGGATAAACTGGTGGTTGTGCTAACGTGCATCATCACGTCCTAATCGGTCATCAGCTGCGTCCCAAATCACACACCTATGCACTATTCTACTGCACTGTGTAGTGTACTTCGAGTGAGTCGTGTGTTCACACTGCAGAAGAAGCGCACTTCACGAACACGAACGATTCAGACACACGGGGCTACTAGTCACTGAGGCTGAGTGATAAACATTTCAAGATAGCTGATGACACTCGGGTAGACAAACATCTCACCAGCGTCTTTTAGCTAACTCTGTGTGATCTATTGGACAGTATTTATAAGGTTCGTACACCAGACCCCATACCCCTAGAGTGTACAGTGTTAGTGCGCAGTGTGTAGTTGTGATTTGGGACGCAGCTCTAGCGTGTAGCGGCTTCTTAAGTTTACAGACTGCTAAACGAGCCCAAACTGTTCATCAGGCAGCTTTTCTGATCATCAGACGTGGCCTCAGTCCTGAATGTACAATTTACTGTAAATAATCTTCATCGCTGCCTTGCTTGTAGTTTAGCGATCTCGCTTCAGCTAACTGCTTTTCATTTTTAACTTCAGAATCTTACGCGGCTACGTGAACAGCGAACAGACCGCTAACCTCCTTCTGGTGACCTTCACCACGTCATCAACAATCCCAAACACACCCGAGTTAACGAGAGAGAAAATCTTCTCAGTAGCGCCTGGTCTGTCTGACCTCCGCTACAGCCTCCACTTTCTCTCTCAGCTCATGACTTGTGTGCTGTTTCTTTCTGTAATAGCAGGCGTAAATATTGTCAGCAGTATTTTAGAAACATTCGTGGTTTCCTGAAACAGAAGCTTGAAAGCGTGAATTTTTGTTGTTTATTTTTTTAGATGAAAAACCACTTTGTGTTGATTATTCCATTGAACTTCTTTTTTTTCTTCTTCTCCATTTTCCATCTTCACCCTGCGTGTCCTGATGAATCGGCAGTTCCTCGTTTACGGCATTGATTTCTCCCTGATTTAATTCCAAGAAAAATCACAAGAAGCAGCAGACATTTGGTGCATCGCTAGTTCAGGGATCGAAACCTAGCACGTAGCGTGTAACTCAAACCACCGGGTTTTCACACTGATCTCATTTACGTTCAGTTACTCAGTGTTAGAAGTGACATGTAGCTAATTCTGTTACTCATCATACAGGCCACGCCCACACCACGCCCACACGCCCACACGTGGTGACCAGCGTCTCATTACATTCATTAAAGGTTAAAGAAATAAAATGATTCCCTTTATTGAAATGAATCATGCAAGATGGAGAATTTTGAGATACGCTGCTTTTGTTGTTTGTTTTGTTTTTGTTTGTGTCACGTGTCAGTATTTTTATTCCAAAACTCTGGATGATGATGATGGTGATGATGATGTGATTATTTTCTGTGTACATTTTCTTTTCCTCTTTAACGTCACTGTGGTGAACCAACATGAGCTGAAAGATGCGCTTTTGATAAAATCTTCATCCTCTGACCAGCTCCAGCAGGACAACTTTTATAATATTTGTACTGTATATTTTCATCCTGGCACATATTTCTACACACAGAGAGAGAGAGAGAGAGAGAGAGTCTGGTTATCCTCCTGATTCACTCAGTGTCCGGTGCTGTACATGTCGACTCTGTGTCTGATTCTTAATAAATCACAACTGCTTTAAATGCTGCTCCTGGTCTTATGTGTGTGACTGTGAGATATTGTGTTATCTGTGTGAGATATTGTGTGCATTTGTGTGTGAGGGAGAGATATTGTTTGTGTGTGTGTCAGAGTACATGATGTAGATGAAGAGCCTCTTGCAGCAGACCTGTGATGGAACACAAGTTCATGTAAAGTGTGTGTCTGTTTTTGTGAGATACTGTGTGTTTGTGTGTGAGATATTGTGTTTGTGAGAGAAAGAGATTGTGTGTGTGTGTGTGTGTGTGAGAGAGAGAGAGAGACATTGTGTGTGTGTGAGAGAGAGAGAGAGATATTGTTTGTGTGTGTGTGAGAGAGAGAGATTGTGTGTGAGAGAGAGAGATTGTGTGTGTGTGAGAGAGAGAGAGAGAGACAATGTGTGTGTGTGTGTGAGAGAGAGAGATTGTGTGTGAGAGAGACGTGTGTGTGTGTGTGTGTGAGAGAGACATTGTGTGTTTATGTGAGAGAGATTGTGTGTGTGTGTGTGTGAGAGAGAGAGGCATTGTGTGTGAGTGAGAGAGACAGATTGTGTGTGTATGAGAGAGAGATATTGTGTGTGTGTGTGAGAGAGAGAGATATTGTGTGTGTCTTGAAGCGGACCTGTGATGGAACACAAGTTCATGTAAAGTGTGTGTGAGGTAATGAGGAACCGGTACATTTCCGTGTGCTTGCATGTTTCTTTGATGTCCTTGTATTTATAAGTGTGTGTGAGAGCCTCGTGGTCCTGGTGGTGGAATGTAGACAAGCCTCACAGCGATCTCATGAATCTCCAGCAGACAGATCTGATGACCGCGACAGCCGCTTTAACGTCCGACAAATTAAAAGCCATTTCCTCCAGAACACACGGTGGCACAAACTCCACACACTCAATCACAGTAACACACAAAATAAAGACGATTCCTAATAATAAATCAGTTCTTTTATTTATAATCACATTTCTTTTCACACTTTACAAAAAAAAAAAGGCAAAATCCGACTTTGCGTTTTGAAGAGTTTTAATATCGTCCCCTGATTCGCTCACAAAACGCAACGCTAGCTTACCTCTGAGGAACAGATATAGAGCTTTATTTCTATATATTTGTGTAAATAGATTATGTTTTATGTCGAGGTTTACGTATGACTCTGAACCTGTTGTGCCTTTTACTCCGGAATAAGAAAAATACTGTACAAAAAGACAAACATAGAACTCTAGAATATTCTGTATAAACATTAACATCTCTGTTTTAACCAATATAGCTCTGTTATTAGTGTTTGTTTGTGTGTGTGTGTGTGTGTGTGTGTGTGTGTGTGTTTGTCCCACACGTTTTGGTCTGTAGTAAACAAACTGATTGCGTTAGCCATGCTAATCACAGACAACGTCATCTAGCGATCTCTAAAAAAAAAAAAAACAAGAAAAACTAAATAAAGAGAAAAACTCGGCATACATTCAACACAGCCATCTGAGAGACGAGAGAGAACCGAGGTAAAGCTAGGAGAGAAGACGTCACACATCTGTACAGGAAACAGAAAAAACTCGACAGGAAACAGGAAAGAAAAGAGCAACCGAGGGAAGAAGTGCAGAGGAGCGAAGAAAGAAAACAAACACGTTCTCCAGACTGTACATCGCTCCAGCTTTAGTCTTAGCATCAGCATTAGCATATATCTGACTCCTGCTCTGTTAGCATGCAGTTAGCTATCAATTTACAGCAGGATTGTTTGGCTAGCAGTGTCCTTCTTCCTCACGCTAGTTAGCCAGCTAGTTTATTTCATATGGAAAAGGAAAACAACTTTCAAATGATCAAAAACACCTTTCAGTTTTATTTCTCCTTCATAGGGCCTTTTTACACCTGGTCACTTCATGTGTTTTCTCTGATCCGATAGCTGTCTGATTTGTTAAAACTGTTCCATTTACATTAGGCCACATAAATACGTCTCGGCGAATCGGATATCGATCCGAACTTTCTACTCCCGCCCAAAATGCTAATATATTTTACCTCATTTCCGGGGTAATTGAAATGGAACACACTTTGGTGTAAATACTTAAATATACTTTTGTTTCTATATGTTTTACAAAGCTTTTGTTGGACGCTTTCATCGCTTCAAAGAGCAATAAGTGCCTGCGTGTCGTCCGTGTTATTTGTTTCTGACGCGATACACGACTCGTGAGTCACCTGCGAGTGACGTA
>NC_083462.1:3112740-3152740 GCF_030014155.1 Tachysurus vachellii | reverse complement strand
ACACACACACACTCTGTCTCTCTCTCTCTCACTCATATACACACACACACACACTCTCTCTCTCTCTCTCTCACTCACACACACACACACACACACACACTTGGCAGAAGGTGAGTGTTATCACACACACTATCAGCTGTATCAGAAGGCAGAGTCTCTTATCTGCTGTGTGTTTAAGAGGTCTGTTGCACCACAAAAATGTAAAAGTAAAATGTGTGTTTTCTAATCAATATCTCTCCTGTCTGTCATCACTGGAGTTCCTCACGCACTAGGATCTTACACACACAAACACACACACACACACTCTGTTAGTGTATTGTCGAGCTATGTAAGATTTAAAGCCATGCTGATTCAGCTATCAGAGAATTAAAAATTGAAGATTGTTAGCATTCCGTTTGTATGAAATACTCGCTGAAGCGCTGCTGTATTTCTGAGAGTGCTGCTAGTGTTCCTAGCTACAGCAGTCTGTTTCACGGTATCTTCTCACTGGATGTAATGCTCCTTAAAACACCATCCTCTGATGCATTTAATCTTTTTTTTATATTTATTACAAATATCTAAGAGCTAATACACTATAATATAACTACAGATGCTAGCTTTTAGTGATTACTGCAGAGAACATACACACGTTTACGATGTTAGCATTGTGTTTATTTTCATGTTTAAACGTCATGCTGACATGATGACAAATGAGCTTTATACACTATTAGCTCTTAGCTATGCTAGCACTCTGTTTAGATGCTCTGCACTACGCTAAGTGCAGTTTTCTAACAGATGCCCACTCAGATTCAGAGCTCATGAAAACTATGGACATTATAGTTGCGATGAAAACTATGGACATTATATATTAGACTAAAATGGCTAGCAGATGAAAGCTAGCAGAAGACACTAGAGAGTAAATCTGCTAGAGAAACAGCTGAGTCATTGGCCGTGTCGGCCTCAGTGCGGTCGGGTTGAGTATTAACCTGTGAGAAAGGTGAATGTCAGGTCATGATAAGCGCAGTGTAGCACAGATGAACTAGCATAAAAGCCTAAAGGTGTGAATTTAACTCACGGCACCTAGCAACCGCTCAAACCTTTAGCTAACAGCTGAGAGCTAGTGGCTGATATATGAGTCTCTTTGCCTGTGTAAACTTTCCTAAATAAAATATCTACTGTTCTTTAATTTATTACTGGACGACGACACATCATACCCTTCACCTGCGTATAGTTACATTTAAAGTTGAGAAACATCCATGCAGTAAACACTACAAACGCTATAAACACTCGTTCCCTCTGCAGACTCACTGTATTCTCCCTCTTCAAGATCACCAGACAAAAAATTCACAACTTTTCCTTTCTGAAGACGTTGGAATCCTTTACAGTTAAACAAAGTGCTGACACTGGAGACTCAATTGCATTAAAATAAACCTACAGTCAGAGCTGCTGTTAGAGAGGATTAATCAACACCTTATGAACAATCAGAGTGCAGAACTCAGCTGAAGTATAAAATGCTAAGTATGCTAACGCTAAACTGTTTCAAGTCCAAAGGTAATTAAATTAAATAATAACTAATTGACGAGGCTTTCAGTTCCTTAAAACTGACCAAGATCAATTTTGTTCAGTTTTATCTGTAGACAGATTTAATTTCAGGGCCAGAAAAATAGAAACAGAAGCTTCAAATGAAGGCATCAATAAGATCTGCCGCATGTCAATGCTGTAAAACATGTTTTACTCTGAAAAATCTATAACATGATATAAATATTACACACGTAAGAATATATAAAATATTACAGACTGCATATTTAATTACGAAAGAAACATTTATAAAAAGTGTTTGTAAGGTGTTAATGACACATGTGAAGCGTCTGTAGCAGAGTGAACTCCTCAAAGTAAATCACAGGTGTTCAAGGTGTGCAACAGAGTTCAAAAGAGATGTGAGTGTGTGTGTGTGTGTGTGTGTGTGTGTGTTCTGACTTGTGCGAACTTGTGTGCATGAGTTCTTGCTGTAAGGAATGCAGGTGCATGAAATGGCATTTTAGGTGTGTGTATGTGTGTGTGTGTGTGTGTGTGTGTGTGTGTGTCTGTGTGTGTGTGTGTGTTTACCTGCTCGGCTAGGACTTGGTAGACAGCCCTGGGTCACCATTTCAGCGTGTACTGAGGTGCTGGCCCGGTTGCTCAGGTCAACCACAGATGGTGGTGAGGGTATGGTGGGACTCTGCTGTAGGGGCTGCTGGGTAATCTGGTTCTGCTCACTCTGTGGGTTGGCAGGAATGCCATTTTCAGACAAGAACTCCTCCAGGTCCATGTACTCCAGCTGGAAGTTGTCACCATCGTACGGTAGTGTTTTGTCCCACAGGGTTGGCCCAAGAAACGCGGACTGAGGTGCATTTGCTCCAGTTCCATCTTCCTCCAGCTTCTTCTCTTTTTCTTTCTCTTTTGCAAAACCTGATGACATCAGAGATGCATAACAGGCTTCAGCATTACAACCATAACACAACAATAAAATATAATGCACTATATATTAATACAAGAACGCTGCTTGGCCATACAACAAACAACGCAATACTCAAAGTACCATTAAAAAGTATAAGACCGGTCCAAAAAACTCCTTCACTGTTATTGACAGATACAGAGGCCACGCCTCCTTCACTGAGACTGGCACATACAGAGGCCATGCCTCCTTCACTGAGACTGACAGATCAGAAGGCTATTCCTCCTTCACTGTTACTGACAGATACAAAGGCCACACCTCCTTCAATGTTACTGACAGATACAAAGGCCACGCCTCCTTCACTGTAACTGATAGATACAGAGGCCACGCCTCCTTCACTGACACAGAGGCCACACCTTCTTCACAGTTACTGACAGATACTGAGGCCATGCCTCCTTCACTGTGACTGACAGACACATTGGCCACGGCCAATTTACTGAGACTGACAGATACAAAGGCCACGCCTCCTTCACTATGACTGACAGATACAGAGGTCATGACTCCTTTACTGAGACTGACAGATACAGAGGCCACGCCTCCTTCACTGTGACTGGCAGATAAAAAGGCCACGCCTCCTTCACTTTAAAGTAGCAGTAAATAAAGGCTTCATAAATGAAATATGTGTTTTTATGAGTTTGCTGTAAGCCAGAGAACTAAAACATTGATGTAGTTTTGCCTGCAGTTGATGCAAAACATCTCTGATCTGTGATTTCACTTTCCTCATCAATATGCAGGAAGAAACAAGGCTTTTGCATTTGTTTCCTTTAATACTGATCTGTGTTTATTTGGCTGATGGTTTTACAGCACAGTGATATACAGATTTATCTCAGACGTACACCACAGTACCTACACTGATACAGTAATGTACTGTGTGATGATTATACTGCGACATGGGTATGCAGTTAGCATGAAGCTAAGCTAGTTTCTTGTTACTTTACCCTTTGCTCTGTAGTATACAGTGAAAAGTAAAGTAAACATGTCATGACATTTACACCCTCTGACGATGAAGCGTCACTGCTCACAAGCGCCCCCTCCAGGGAACAGCAGGGAAACGCAGAAGCATGTTTAAATGGACACATTTAACAATTTCTGCTGTTAAAGACGTTATAAACACCTCACGCCTCATTTAGTGCAATAAACACGACACAGCAGTGCAATAATGAAGCTGTAATAAGGACTGAGCAATAATGAAGACGTTATAGTGCAACAATAATAATGTTACCATAAGAGTCCACAAATAAGAATGCAATAATAATAATAATAATAATAATAATAATAATAATAATAATAATAATAATAACAATAATAAATAACCACACACTAACAGATTTAGTAATAATATTGTTATTATTATTATTATTATTATTATTATTATTAATAATAATAATAATAATAATAATGCAATAATAACTAACAAATAAAAACAGTCATGCACAACATGAGCAGGTTGTGTGAAAGAGACATAATATTGTAATATTATAATATTAATAATAATAATAATAATAATAATAATAATAATAATAATAATAATAATAAAAACTACGTGCGACTGTTTGTGCGTGTGTGTGTGCGTGTGTGTGTATGTATGTGTGTGTATATGTGTGTATATGTGTGTGTGTGTGTGTGTTTGTGTATCTACCCTCGTCATGGTGGAATGGCAGCTTCATTGGGTTCTCCAGGAGGGATTTCAGCACCCCGTGGGTCGGAGGCAGGAAAGCGGAGTTTACGGGCCGTGACATTTTCTCCATCGCTGCGCACGAGCAACACGGTTAAATCCTCCGGTAACGAGAAGAGTACAGGGAGGGAAATCTGATCAAAAGTGCAAAGCAAAAAGGAAAAGACAATAAATCAATAACCGAGAAAGGAAAGAACTCTCCAGAGATAAAGAATAAAACTAGATAAACGGAGAGCAGCAGCGAGCGGTGCGTTATAAAGCCGCGCGCGCGCACTCCCGCCGTCCCGCTTAGCGTTTCTGCTGCTTCTGAGCGGCTCGAGCGCGAGCTGGTTCGCCTTCCATGTGCGCGCGCCGCCGCCGTCTCTGGCGTCACGCTCATGAATAGCCGAACTGTTCGGATGGGCGGGGCACGGACGCGCGCGCAGAAACTATTCCGTTTTCCATTAACGCTTAAGCCGTTTTATCGCCCTGTCCGTCTGTAAACAACGTGGTCGCTCATGTTGTTCAAATTCTTAGCTAATCGTGTGAAGGGTTCAGTTTCTATGGGACGTTAGAAAGGGTGTGTTAATGTCGCCTGGTCACGTCATACAAACGTGTGTGAGTCTGTGCACTAATATTCGGGTAGGATTAGTTTTACAGGCCGTGTGGGGTGTTAGGGTGTGTTACAGTGTGTTAGGGTGTGTTAGAATGTGTTACGGTGTGTTAGAGTGTGATAGAGTTTGTTAGGGTTTGTTAGAGTGTGTTTGGGTGTGATAGAGTGTGTTAGAGTGTGTTAGGGTGTGATAGAGTGTGTTAGAGTGTGATAGAGTGTTTTAGAGTGTGTTAGGGTGTGATAGAGTGTGTTAGGGTGTGATAGAGTGTGTTAGAGTGTGATAGAGTGTGTTAGGGTGTGATAGAGTGTGTTAGGGTGTGATAGAGTGTGTTAGAGTGTGTTAGGGTGTGATAGAGTGTGTTAGGGTGTGATAGAGTGTAACAGTGTGTTAGGGTGTGATAGAGTGTGTTAGGGTGTGATAGAGTGTGTTAGGGTGTGATAGAGTGTGTTAGGGTGTGATAGAGTGTAACAGAGTGTGATAGAGTGTGTTAGGGTGTGATAGAGTGTGATAGAGTGTGTTAGAGTGTGTTAGGGTGTGATAGAGTGTGTTAGGGTGTGATAGAGTGTTTTAGAGTGTGATAGAGTGTGTTAGGGTGTGATAGAGTGTGTTAGAGTGTGTTAGGGTGTGATAGAGTGTGTTAGGGTGTGATAGAGTGTGTTAGGGTGTGATAGAATGTGTTAGGGTGTGATAGAGTGTGTTAGGGTGTGATAGAGTGTGTTAGAGTGTGATAGAGTGTGTTAGGGTGTGATAGAGTGTGTTAGAGTGTGATAGGGTGTGATAGAGTGTGTTAGAGTGTGATAGGGTGTGATAGAGTGTGTTAGGGTGTGATAGAGTGTGTTAGGCTGTGATAGAGTGTGTTAGGGTGTGATAGAGTGTGTTAGAGTGTGATAGGGTGTGATAGAGTGTGATAGGGTGTGATAGAGTGTGTTAGAGTGTGATAGGGTGTGATAGAGTGTGTTAGGGTGTGATAGAGTGTGTTAGGGTGTGATAGAGTGTGTTAGGGTGTGATAGAGTGTTAGAGTGTGATAGGGTGTGATAGAGTGTGTTAGAGTGTGATAGGGTGTGATAGAGTGTGTTAGAGTGTGATAGGGTGTGATAGAGTGTGTTAGAGTGTGATAGGGTGTGATAGAGTGTGTTAGGGTGTGATAGAGTGTGTTAGGGTGTGATAGAGTGTGTTAGGGTGTGATAGAGTGTGTTAGGCTGTGATAGAGTGTGTTAGGGTGTGATAGAGTGTGTTAGGGTGTGATAGGGTGTGATAGAGTGTGATAGAGTGTGTTAGAATGTGTTAGGGTGTGATAGAGTGTGTTAGGGTGTGTTAGGGTTTGGGCGGGCTATCTATCTATTTTTCTGTCTGTCTTTCCGTCCATTTGTCCACTGTCTATCTATCTATCTATCTATCTATCTATCTATCTATCTATCTGTCTGTCGATCAATGTCTAAGCGTCTGACTGTTTTATAATAATAATAATAATAATAATAATAATAATAATAATAATAATAATAATAATAATAATAATAATCCTCCCGCGTTACATCATTAATCCCATAAACCATAAGATCAACCTGCTCGCGCGCTCTCGCGCCCCCACAGTAACAGCAAGTGGGCGTTGTTTGCTGGCGGATCCCGCTCCAGTCTGATTGGCTTCTGGCCGGCTGTTTGTCTCTTGTTGTCCAATCGGATCACTCTCCGTCGCGAGGGCGGTGAGTTTATCTGCCGGCGCTGACCTACTTTAAACCAATGGCGATGCGCACGCGGCAGCTCAGCCCGAGCCGCGGCACATTGACTGTCATGTGTCCGGATGCCGGTGAACGGTAACGGCCAAAACAGCCGGTGCTGCTGTGTAGTAAGGCTTTTGATTGGCTGTCACGGCTACTGCTCTCATTAAGTAATCAGAACCTGAATGGTGTCGTCACAACATCACTAGTACATGTGCACTACAGGACAGCTCAGTATATACAGTAACAGTGAATATACTGAGCTGTCCTGTAGTGCACATGTACTAGTGATGTTGTAAAGCTAATTAATAAACTACAATAAAATAATAATAATGAAATAAACATGTAGATTATTCATGTAGATAAAGCATCAGGTAGAATATTGTTAAAATACTATATTATCTAATTTAGGGGCATCATTAGCTAGAAATGATTGTCACACTTGTGTGTGTGTGTGTGTGTGTGTGTGTTTTGGTTAACCTGTGCCCCTCTCAGTGTGTGTATGTGTGTGTGTATGTGTGAGTGTGTGTGTGTGTGTTTTGCTTGACCTCTGCCCCTCTCAGTGTGTGTGTATGTGTGTGTGAAGTGAAGTAAAGTGAAGTGAAGTGAAGGACATACGGCTAAATACGGTGACCCATACTCAGAATTGGGGGGGGGGGCGTTGCCTTGCTCAAGGGCACCTCAGTTGTGGCCGGCCCGAGACTGGAACCCACAACCTTCGGACTCTCTAACCATTAGGCCACAACTGACCTAATGTATGTATGTGTATGTGTGTGTGGGCTTTGCTTGACCTCTTCCCCTCTCAGTGTGTGTGTGAAACAGTGGATCAGACGGAGTCTGTCTGTGCGCACCACAAAATGTCTAAAGCAAATGGGCATATGGTGTGTGTGTGTGTGTGTGTGTGTGTGAGTGTGTATTCGTGTGTGTGTGTTTGTGTGTGTGTGTGTGTGTGTTGATAACCTTTTTAATATGTAGTCAGGGTGTATCTAAGTGTTGAGGAAAAGTAAGAGACCACAAATTAATTAAAACATGAATGAAAACATTATTATTATTATTTAAGAAGGAAGCGACTTATTTTGGGGTTATTATGTACCACTCTTGTGAGTTCCACTTAAACACTCCATAGTTGTCATGTTCCTGGTGCAAGATTGGTCGGCTTTACATGTAACCTCCAGGTAGCTCTGCATTTGGACTTACTGTACTTTATAATCTACCCGCACCTTGTTGGACACCTTGTAAGTGTTTAGTTAGGGATGTCTTTTGATTGCTTCTCGCAGTCGGACCTCATCTTATCTCAGTGTTCGCAGCGGCTGTCTGTGTGTGTAGACTGTGAGCCATCAATTTCCACCATGGGCCAAATTATGAGCTGGAAGGCAGCCATCAAAATGTCAGAGCTCATGCCTGAGTTCATTTATCATCAAAATGCACAGTTCACAAAACAACTTTGTGAATTTAAACCTCAGTAGGAACCTCAAGAGAATTCAAACAGTGGAACAGTGGGAGTTTATACATTCTGCTTGTGATGATTTACAGCTTAATTACAGCTTAATGAACTTAGTCACACCCACAGTTCCAGGGAAGCTCAAGTTTCCGATTCTGCAGTGACCTCCTAGCTGTTTTGTGTTTGTGTGTGTGTGTGTGTTTGTGTGTGTGTTTGTGTGTGTGTGTCAGGGAAATAAGCAGACGTGAATCTGTGTACTGTATACAGTACAGGTGTATGAAGCAGTGTATACAGGTCTGCATTGAATAATCTCTCAGTAATCCTGCTATATACAACAAGATCCTGATTATCTTGAAGTGTATTTGATCTGTGCTCCATATCCTTCTAAAACACACTGAAAACATGTATGAAGTGTGTATCAGTTCGGTTAAACATCTACCTCAACAGTCACCTGTGTCCATAACTTGTGTCTGTAACGTTATAAATATCCTCCATATGTGCATTTGTTCCAACATCTGTTTTAAACCTTGGGCATTGTGTAGTTTACATAGTTATGAATATTTAAAAATTTTTTCCCATTCATGATTTTATTAAGCATTTTTTATTGGAGTGTTGATGTATTTGGCTGGTGGTATGTTAAGGTAGAAGGTCTAATGTACAGTGTGCGTATAATGAATGTGTCAGTGATTGGCAGTGTGATGATTCACTCTGAGATGTGTTTGAATCAAATTAAATGTTTCACCATTTAAATAAGGGAAGAAAGAAGAGTCCTGTATTGTGTAGTCTTTTAAATCCCCCACAGATTGTCTCTGTGGGGGATTAGTCCTCTTCTAAAGAGCTTTGTAAGCTGCCACCTTAGAGAAATAGAGTTCCTTGAAGGTTCTTAGGGTAGAACGAGGTGCTTCATGTGCTGAATCATCACTGTTGTAGCGTTGTGTGTAGAACATTGGAGTTGTTCCTCCAAACACAGAAAGAAGAGCGATTTGAGGTTTAGGTTTGTTTATATGACCATTAAAACCCCTCATGCTGAAAGCATAATAAAGAAAATAGAGTTATACAGTAGCTCAGACATACAATCAGAATCAAACATTAATTAGGATCAAGCATTTATTAACAATTTCAGCCCTAAATGTGTGTTCAATTCTGCCTTAGCATTTTCTAACCACATGACTGACTAAACCAGCTGACCGTTGAGGGAAGACAGCCAAATGTGATTACATTCCAAACACTAGAACTGTTTACGCCAAGAGCCAAGAAGGAAGGGAGCAAGGAAAGTGACGGAGTTGGGCTGTATCCCAAAACGCTTGTTCTTACAGAGGTCAATCATTACATATAGGGGTCACTGAGAAACCTTAACAGTGTGGTTTGGTCAAAATTGTAACTCAACTCCACTACTCATAGCCATTTCTCAGTGCATTATGGGGAACATCACCAGCTGCTTAAATGAATAGCTGACATTATTCGCTATCAGTAAAGCATCATATTTAAAGTAACTGAAGCCTAAGTGTACATTGTGTGTTGCAGTGGCAGCAGGCAGCAGGCCGGAATCCGGAGCTTTAGAGAATGCATTGAGGAAGATGAATGCATGTGTGTATCAATGTGTGTATTTATACGCATATCCCCAGTTGGAAGAAGAGGCGTTTGAGGAAAGCTTTAGGGAGCTAAAGCGACTGCATGGCTGTTATATAACTCAGCACTGAAAGCACATTCAAACCTGCTTCATATCGAATACTGAAAATGCTGCCAATAATCCAGTAGATTCTGATTTTCAGTGGTTGATTAACTCAGAGAAAGTGTGTGGAGGCAGGGAATCAGTTACCCACTGGCAAAGTCACACCATCCAGATATTAAAAATAGAATAGCCAGAAGTTGTAAAGGCTCTTTTACTTTTTTAAACACAGGTTCTCTACATATATTTAGCAAGTTTCCATCCTGTAGATATTTAGTGTAAAATAATCTAAATCATATCTCTAGTAGCGCTTCTGTCGGATTGTCTGGAATGCTAATGCTAATTTCGCTTCATTTTCTCAAAGGAAACCCAAAAGCCAAATGAAACCATGGTGTTATTTTAAGAACGTAATGTCACTGGGTTATGATCTTGGAGTCGGAAATATTAATTTTAAAAAATAAGCTTCAAATTCCAACAGGAAGACAAAAATAGATGGTGAATCTGTTTTTTGCTGAGCGAGCTGTCTGAGTAAAGTCATGTGTGAATGTGTAGACACAGTAACATCGGGGTCAAAGAATAGCTCATTAAGATTCAGTCCAATGTGTGTGTGTTGTGTCTCTGTGGATCCTGCAGGAAGCAACCGCCCTGTTGTTATTGTCCTCTGAGGAATGGAACAGGGTGTATACACTCTGTGGCAGAGAGATAGAGAAAGAGAGAGAGAGAGAGAGAGTGGAGGCAGATGGATGGATGGTTTAATTGGAAGACTCTCTTTTACTTTGTTACGCTTGTGCGGTGTAAAAATGTAAAAAAATATAAATTCTACAGTTTTGTGCACGGTTTGTGTTTGTTCAATTGCTTATAGTCTGCATTTGAAGGCATCAAGATAAAGTTTCTTCTGTCCATAAAAGAGTTTTAAAGACCTTGAGGAATGATGCAGGATTTGACCACCAAAGTGAGTTTAGTTTAGTTTAGTTCATGTTTGTATAAAGCCGTGTGGACAGGCACAGGAAGGCGGTGGAGACAGGAATTTGCATTTCAAATCAATTGGAAGTCAAATCTTGGGACAACAAAAGGTCAAGTACAAGATTGGCCTGTCTAGAGAGCGATGGCCAAAGTATTCTGAACCTTGAGGTACAACAGTGGAAAGTCTGTCAGCAGGAAGATGCTGTGGATCCTCCAGAATCAGCTGATGTGTGACTCTGTAAGTAGGAGTGGAAAGGATGGACACGATGGTAATATGTCAAATCAGGCATGGAAATCCAGGCGGATCATGACTAAGGAAAGTTTTCTAGATACATTGATATATATATGAATAAATTCTAAATGCAACCTAAACAAAACATACCATAACACACAAACACACACACACGTTTGCAGCAGCATTTGTGTAGATGTTTAATGGAGAGCTCTCACTGTTTGACTTTACACACACACACACACACACACACACACACACACACACAAACACACATACATATCCTCCTCCTCCTTTTCCTTTCTCCCTTTCATCTCTCTATTTTTCAGACCCTTCACCTGATGTTTAAATGCAAATGTCACTGTTTGATTAAAATGCAGGCTTTGTGCCTACATTACCAGGTAAGAACACATGCAGCACGCTAACACCTGCTCTGTACTTACCACTCCGCTGAAACGGTAGATGACTCTACGGCAAGGCGTGTGGTTTACCTTCCAAAAAAAAGTCTCTTAAATTCAGTGTGGATGAAACCCGAAGCCCTTCAGCAGGACATGTTCTGCCAAGTCGTGTTGCCTGGATCACAAACACACCTCACACCCGATTTATGACCTGTTTTGTACCTTTTTATCTACATATCTTGTAGCACTTGTAACTCTTTTGTTCTAATTTGAATTTTGTCAGTTTTATTCAAAGTTAGCAGTTAAACTGAATCTAAACCTGTTCCCATTTAAAGAAACATCAGGATCACTAGAAGAGAAATTCATCCTAGTAAAAACCTTTAGATGGAGATGATATAATTTTTTAATTTTTTTTCATTATTTGAGGGATTTTAATGCACTACATCTGTTTTATATAATGATTAACTCTAATAAAAACACTACAACAGCTACATTAACTCCACCCGCTCATTCTTGATTGACATTCATTTATTCTCAAGCATCATGTTCTTCTCTGTGGCTGAGGGACTGTGTTTCCTACCCATAATTCACTTCACATAATGGACCACTGTCACACCATGCAGCTAGAGAACTGGATGATGGACAGCGTTTTGCTTCCTGCTGTAGTTCCCTTGTGTGAGCATGAAAGAAGACAGAAGTAAATCCTGCACTCTCAGGATCTGTGGTTGTTCCATTTGCAGAAATAAAGAATAAAAAAATGTTTTGCATGTGGAACAACTCTGCCTGGTTCCTCAAACCAGAGACGCTCACTTTATACGCTGTTAAATTGGTTTGCAAAAACATTTCCGTAAAACAGCGATTAGCCACAGAACAGAACATGACAGTCGTCTCACAGGATCTAAGAACTGTGGAGTGTGGATTCATGTGTCAGCTGTCTTCTGAAGGCACTTTGATTTAGATAGCACAACTGAGTTAATATCTTAGCACACACTTGGCTCGTACATTTATGAACACACCACACTTCATGTGAACTCACCTTGTATTCTGTGCAGTGACAATTAAAGAGAGGTCTGAAACCTGGAGATATACAAATTTACATTTTTTGCAGACTCAGCATATGAGACTAGTTTGTGATGTCACTATAAAAGTCCCAAAAGCTTTGAAGACATAGATGCTAGGCATGGTTGCTGATTGCAAAGCTAGCTAGATATTTATCTTAGCTAATATTAATGACAAACAACAGATTAATACAACAGACTGATCAATCTTATCATGAGCATAAGAGTGTTCATCTAGTAGCTAACAATCATCACAAAATCAACAAATCTGCTCATATCAGTGTTCATGAATGCTAACAGATTACTGGCTAAACTAGGAATATATTTTAATTTCTATACTAGCATTCTATGACAATTGTATATTTTATATTCTAAATTTACATATTCATGTAAAGTGACAATGTATGTTGTTTAAGTTGCTAGATAAACAAAATGGAATCGAATTAAATGTATTCTATTTTATTTGTATAGTACTTTTAACAATGGACGTTGTCTCAAAGCAACTTTACAGAACATAAGAAATACAGTTAAAAAAAATTTATATTATACAAAGATCAAGATTAATACTTATATTTAAATGTGTTTGTATTTATTCCCAATGAACAATCTGGTGACTGAGGTGACTGTGGTGAGGAAAAACTCCCTTAGATGGAAGAGGAAGAAACCTGGAGAGGAACCAGACTCAAAAGAGAACCTCATCCTCATTTGGGTGAAAGTGGAGGGTGTAGCTGCCGCTAAAGGCAACTCTGATATATATAAATCTATATATATATATATATATATATATATATATATATATATATATATATATATATATATATATATATATACGTATACGTATATATATATATATATATATATATATATATATATATATATATATATAGACGTATATATATATATATATATACTATATGTATTTATACTCATTTATACTCAGTTCATAATATGCACTTTACATTTTTAAGGAAAATAAATGGTTATAATGTTCAAATTAATCATATTAGAATAAAACAATAATATATTTTTTGTTAATGTCAGTTTATTTCATGTTATCAGTTAAAACCATAGAAAGGTGAGGGAACATATCCTTTTGTTTCACTGGGGAATTATTTAATTGTTTCTATTGGGATCGTTTCTGGGGCACTAAAGGCAGAAAAGACTCACAAGGTACGCACTAGTAACGTCTGTAAGAGTTACACTTGTAAGAAGTGCTAAGAAGTGATATTGCTGCTCTTTGGTTTAAGAAGAAGAATCTGTTACCCTTCAAGTCTGGTCCTCTTGAATTAGAGAGGCCAATGAGTTCAATGAGTTCTGCCAATGAGTATTGGGGAATAAAAGGCTACAACACTAGCATGTGCAAGACATGTTGAAGACTCGTGTAAAAATAAATGTCTGTTAAAACAAAGAATGACCTAAGCCTTTGATTAAACTCGAGGGGAGTAACAGGATGTGATTATAAACTGTTATAAACACCAGAGTGTTATTATGAATAATGTCCTTTCTACAGTTATATACAGTCTGATAATCGTGTATTGATGAGGCGGATGTTGTTTTAAAGACCACATGGAGTTGGCATCTTCTTTTTGAACGTCTGAAATCTTTATCAAGTTGAACACAACTGGAGCTGGTACATCTCTAGATGCCTTGGGATGGGTAGAAAAAGAGAAGCAATTAGCATAGCTTCTGTTCATAATATTAACCAGCACTAGATAATAATGTGCATGTGATCAGATGTGCTTGAGCACACATTTAATACAAACTAACTTCTTATTCAGCTAACTTCATAGCTACTTGCTAGTTATATTAGCTAACCAGCAAGGTCATTAATCAGGAAGCTAGTAACAAAAGCACCACAATTCCTGCAGCTTGTACAGGACACGTCCTTGGATAATAAGATAGCATAGCAATGTTAGCAATGAACAAAATCTGGGCCGTTATCATCCAATTGTAAGCAGAGTTAAACAACACAGAACTGAGAACAGAGTGAAGTGTTGAGGTTTTTTTTTTGTTTTTTTTTACAAAATTATCACAAGACACACTGAGACTCTTAACAGCATCACAAGACATGAAGACCTGCTCTCATAGTCTAATAATCACATCACTCTGCTGCAGAAATCCCCAGTTCTGCAGGTATATTAACATGACAGGAATTAAAATTAATAAAGGGAATTTAAAGTCAAGATGATTCTGTGGTGAGAGAGTCAGTTATAACATCTCTGTGCTTTTCGGTTCTACAGCTCAAGCTATAAGTCATGGAGCAGGTAAACAGTAAAACTAAACAAACATGACAAGATAATAATGACGTCCTCTACATGTCTGAGTCTGAATCAGATTTCATACACTTACCTGCAGTGTGACATCTCCTATGACGAGACCAAGAACCAATGGGATCGCCAAATAGGATGATGCACTTAGCGTGACTTCAAACCACCTCAGGGAAGATGTGGAGACGAGTCAGGTGGAACAGTACAGCAGCAAGTAAAACAAAATTAAAGTTACAGATTGTTCTCTTTTTCTGCTACCTGCCATTTTAGAGAGAGAATGTGGGTCTGAACGTGTCACGGATTGATGACATAAAACCCCAGTCAAGTGTTCTTGTGTGCATCCGATTTTTACGCGTCTTGATTGTCGTACAGTCTGACATGATGACATCTGAGACCCTACATTGTGACATGAGGATCGGGTTTGTACAGTTTGACAAGCAACAATCGATCAAGGATTATGGAAAATCGCTCAGTGTGACCCGGGCTTAAGGTGCAGTTTAGCTTAGTTATGCCTTTAATTGAACAATATTGTAGTTGTGTTCATCACTACAAAAGAAGAAGCCTGGTCACATATACATTACAGCACAGTGAAATACTTTTCTTCACATATACCAGCTTAGGATAGAGCTTAGGGCAGCTATCATACAACCCTGGAGCATAAAGGGTTAAGGTCAAGAACCCTACAGTTGCAGCTTGGTGGTGCTGGAGCTCAAACCCACAAACTGTCCCAAAGCATTTGAGTTTCTATGTGGAGTGCTCAGCTATCATAATGTCTAGGTCTAGAACATCTATAGTCATGGTCTTCTGGAGCACTTATCAGACACAGGCTCGAGTATTTCCCAGGGTACAATGAGGGATAACAACCCACCACAGGGCAGAGCTGGCCACACCAAGTACAGTATATGGACTTTATACTCATTTCTATTCAGGTGAATGCCAGACACTATAAGATTTATAAGCGCACACACACTTGAAACCACAGCAACATCATGTCTGCGCATATTAACACACCACTACAGACAGATGTACACTCCAGAGGCAGACATCTCAGCTGGCATTGAAACAAACAAACAAAAAAAGCACATGACAAAGTTGCCATGGCAATAAGAGCTCCCTGAAAACCTCTAAAAGACTTGCAGCAAGAAACACACACACAACACACACACACAAGAAGGTTGAGCTCTTCATCTCTTCATATAATCAGCCACAGTGCGACCTGTCTGCAGGGACAAAAAAAAAACGTGGAGAAAAGACAACGCTTCTCTGTCTGACGTTTGTAGCTGGAGCCCCATTTTGGCATCATTATGTGGCATTATGTCTAATTTCCATTAAAGTGAAAAAAGGAGAACGAATGAAGCAGCAGCTTCTCATGATGAAGAGTGAAGCAAATGTTCACTGGCACAGAAGATTCCTCCTGAAATGTTTTAATGCAGATTCTGTTTTGAGTTGAACTTCATCTTCTGCTTGATTTGGGATATTCAATTATTTTTTTTACTTTAAATTTGAGCTCAGTTGTGACCCTCATACAGCTTTTATACATTTTATAAAAATGACATTTCGTTCCTAGACCATTTAAAGTTTAAATGTTATTACCTTTATTGTTCTGTGAAGGTTTATATAACATACTTAAGTACCTAACGTTATTAATAAGATTTCCTGCTCGGTCTCAGATACTCATCAGCTTGATGTATGATTCACAATGAGTGTATGATTTGTATTGAATTATCATCATAACAAAGAGATGAACTGATTAGATTTTGGAAACGAGCCAAAGTCAAAGTCACAGCAAGGACAAATGTCTGAAATAGTTTTTCTTCAGTAGCATCCTTCTTGTTTTGAAGTGTATTGTATGCATATAGAATATGTGGCACACAAATGAGTCATGAGAAGGTCTAGACGTATTGCTGGGATCTCTGTCTAGGTTTCTACTTCCAGTTCTACTTGTTCACACATTTTATTCATGTTAGTTTTTGTCTAACCTAAAATGTTTTCTGAGGAAACCTTTATCCAGTCATTGTTCTATGCATTTTAGAACAATGCAGCAATGTTATTTTTGTAATGTTGAAAGCTAACGTTGTTAAAAACTTTTGCTTTAATTAATGTTTTTTTCTGGTAACTGAGAACTTTAGATTGTTTGGTTTTTTTAGATTGGTTTGAACTTCAGGTTTGGTGCAGAAGTGCTTTGGGGTTTGAGTTTTCCTTTGTGTTCAAAGTACAGCTTTGTTTAAGGATTTGGATTTTGACTTCGGTGCAGAGCGAGTGGCCTTAAATCTGACAAGCTGATGAAGAATTCCCAGTAATTATTATGACCAATGCAAACCAGTTTACAAGAAAAGCTTGTGACTTTCTGCGGCTTTCATCCTCTAGAGATTGTATCTCTTCAAATAAGTATGCTAACATTCTTTTGCTAGATTTTAGGTTGTATTGCTGTCTCCCGTCCTGTCAGACTAAACTCTAGTGAAATCCTGGAAAGAGTCTGAAAGGTAAACCTTTAACCCAGTGTGGGATGAGAAAAATGTTCCTCCTCCAGAAGCTAAATATAAAACCCACAATACTGAACTTAGGTCACCTGCTTAAGTTTATCTGGCTCAGGAATGTTTGCCTGGCATTGTACGAACCAAATAAATTCCATTCAGCATTCTTGCATTTGTGTGATT
Source organism: Tachysurus vachellii (assembly GCF_030014155.1). Lineage (NCBI taxonomy): Eukaryota > Metazoa > Chordata > Actinopteri > Siluriformes > Bagridae > Tachysurus > Tachysurus vachellii. Next base: position 3,135,598 of record NC_083462.1, on the reverse strand, counting down.
TTAGCCAGGGTTTGAGCTGCTGCTATGTCAAAGATAAAACAAGTTCTCACAAAATGTCACAGAAGTATTACTAAGAACACACAGGTAATAACTCTATAGAGCTCAGTGTTCTCACTGAGCTGAATAGAGTTCAGTGTTCTCACTGAGCTCTATAGAGTTATTACCTCAGTGTTCTCACTGAGCTCTATAGAGTTTTTACCTCAGTGTTCTCACTGAGCTCTATAGAGTTATTACCTCAGTGTTCTCACTGAGCTCTATAGAGTTTTTACCTCAGTGTTCTCACTGAGCTCTATAGAGTTATTACCTCAGTGTTCTCACTGAGCTCTATAGAGTTTTTACCTCAGTGTTCTCACTGAGCTCTATAGAGTTTTACCTTAGTGTTCTCACTGAGCTCTATAGAGTTTTTACCTCAGTGTTCTTAGTGAGCTCTATATAGTTTTACCTCAGTGTTCTTAGTGAGCTCTATAGAGTTATTACCTCAGTGTTCTTAGTGAGCTCTATAGAGTTTTTACCTCAGTGTTCTTGGTGAGCTCTATAGAGTTTTTACCTCAGTGTTCTCACTGAGCACTAAAGAGTTTTTACCTCAGTGTTCTCACTGAGCTCTATAGAGTTATTACCTCAGTGTTCTCACTGAGCTCTATAGAGTTTTTACCTCAGTGTTCTTAGTGAGCTCTATATAGTTTTTACCTCAGTGTTCTTAGTGAGCTCTATAGAGTTATTACCCCAGTGTTCTTAGTGAGCTCTATAGAGTTATTACCTCAGTGTTCTTAGTGAGCTCTATAGAGTTATTACCTCAGTGTTCTCACTGAGCTCTATAGAGTTATTACCTCAGTGTTCTCACTGAGCTCTATAGAGTTATTACCTCAGTGTTCTCACTGAGCTCTATAGAGTTTTTACCTCACTGTTCTCACTGAGCTCTATAGAGTTATTACCCCAGTGTTCTCACTGAGCTCTATAGAGTTATTACCTCAGTGTTCTCACTGAGCTCTATAGAGTTTTTACCTCAGTGTCCACACTGAGCTCTATAGAGTTATTACCTCAGTGTTCTTAGTGAGCTCTATAGAGTTTTTACCTCAGTGTTCTCACTGAGCTCTATAGAGTTATTACCTCAGTGTTCTCACTGAGCTCTATAGTTATTACCTCAGTGTTCTTAGTGAGCTCTATAGAGTTTTTACCTCAGTGTTCTTAGTGAGCTCTATAGAGTTATTACCCCAGTGTTCTTAGTGAGCTCTATAGAGTTATTACCTCAGGAATGTTTGCCTGGCATTGTACAAACCAAATAAATTCCATTCAGCATTCTTCCATTTGTGTGATTTTAGCCAGGGTTTGAGCTGCTGCTATGTCAAAGAAAAAACAAGTTCTCAAAAAATGTCACAGAATTATTACTAAGAACACTCAGGTAATAACTCTATAGAGCTCAGTGTTCTCACTGAGCTCTATAGAGTTCAGTGTTCTCACTGAGCTCTATAGAGTTCAGTGTTCTCACTGAGCTCTATAGAGTTATTACCTCAGTGTTCTCACTGAGCTCTATAGAGTTTTTACCTCAGTGTTCTCACTGAGCTCTATAGAGTTATTACCTCAGTGTTTGCACTGAGCTCTATAGAGTTATTACCTCAGTGTTCTCACTGAGCTCTATAGAGTTATTACCTCAGTGTTCTCACTGAGCTCTATAGAGTTTTACCTCAGTGTTCTCACTGAGCTCTGTAGAGTTTTTACCTCAGTGTTGTTAGTGAGCTCTATATAGTTTTTACCTCAGTGTTCTTAGTGAGCTCTATAGAGTTTTTACCTCAGTGTTCTTAGTGAGCTCTATAGAGTTATTACCCCAGTGTTCTTAGTGAGCTCTATAGAGTTATTACCTCAGGAATGTTTGCCTGGCATTGTACGAACCAAATAAATTCCATTCAGCATTCTTCCATTTGTGTGATTTTAGCCAGAGTTTGAGCTGCTGCTATGTCAAAGAAAAAACAAGTTCTCACAAAATGTCACAGAATTATTACTAAGAACACTCAGGTAATAACTCTATAGAGCTCAGTGTTCTCACTGAGCTCTATAGAGTTCAGTGTTCTCACTGAGCTCTATAGAGTTATTACCTCAGTGTTCTCACTGAGCTCTATAGAGTTATTACCTCAGTGTTCTCACTGAGCTCTATAGAGTTTTTACCTCAGTGTTCTCACTGAGCTCTATAGAGTTATTACCTCAGTGTTCTCACTGAGCTCTATAGAGTTATTACCTCAGTGTTCACACTGAGCTCTATAGAGTTATTACCCCAGTGTTCTCACTGAGCTCTATGGAGTTATTACCTCAGTGTTCTCACTAAGCTCTATAGAGTTTTTACCTCAGTGTTCTCACTGAGCTCTATAGAGTTATTACCTCAGTGTTCTCACTGAGCTCTATAGAGTTATTACCTCAGTGTTCTCACTGAGCTCTATAGAGTTTTTACCTCAGTGTTCTCACTGAGCTCCATATAGTTTTTACCTCAGTGTTCTTAGTGAGCTCTATAGAGTTATTACCTCAGTGTTCTTAGTGAGCTCTATAGAGTTATTACCTCAGTGTTCTTAGTGAGCTCTATAGAGTTATTACCTCAGTGTTCTTAGTGAGCTCTATAGAGTCATTACCCCAGTGTTTTTATTGAGCTCTATAGAGTTATTACCTCAGTGTCCTTAGTGAGCTCTATAGAGTTATTACCTGTGTTCTCACTGAGCACTAAAGAGTTTTTACCTCAGTGTTCTCACTGAGCTCTATAGAGTTATTACCTCAGTGTTCTCACTGAGCTCTATAGAGTTATTACCTCAGTGTTCTCACTGAGCTCTATAGAGTTATTACCTCAGTGTTCTTAGTGAGCTCTATAGAGTTTTTATCTCAGTGTTCTCACTAAGCACTAAAGAGGTTTTACCTCAGTGTGCTCACTGAGCCCTATAGAGTTATTACCTCAGTGTTCTCACTGAGCTCTATAGAGTTTTTACCTCACTGTCCTTAGTGAGCTCTATACAGTTATTACTTCAGTGTTCTCAGTGAGCTCTATAGAGTTATTACCTCAATGTTCTCAGTGAGCTCTATAGAGTTTTTACCTCAGTGTTCTCACTGAGCTCTATAGAGTTATTACCTCAGTGTTCTTAGTGAGCTCTATCGAGTTATTACTTCAGTGTTCTCAGTGAGCTGTATAGAGATATTTCCTCATTGTTCTCAGTGAGTTGTGTAGCGTTATTATGCGAGTGTTTTTAAACAAACTGTAGGTCAAACTTTGAATAAGAGATCTACTGTAAATAAAAAAAAGTTACAGACAGCTAATACATGGGGGGGGGGACTTAGCACATACTCAGAATAAACAGAATTAAAATAATTGTGTGGTGACGTTTTTATCTGTGATTTTTATTGAACATTCATGGAAGAAGCCTCCAATCTCAACACTTTTTATCTCTCTTTCTCTCTCCATGCTTTTCCACTTATCTGCTCCTTCCTTACATCTCTCCACTTTCACTGTCTCACTTTCTAACACACACACACACACACACACACACAAGCACACACAAATCCTTTAGCAACTATGATTAAGAGCCACAGTTAGTCGTTGTAATAACTTTTTACCCACAAGAAAATAAAATAAAAAACATGTGCCTTTCACTGCAGTAACTAACAACATGTTGACGGATCGGGTGAGCAGTTTATTAGTTAGAAATCAGCGATGCAAAACTACTGCAGTATTGTCATTTTTTCAGCCAGAATATTTTTTATAATTCTTATATTATCTGTACCTATAGATATACAATACTAGTATCGTTTATCAGTTTATCATCACTCTTACACTGAGGTTTTTAGATCTGAAAAAAGTGCACTTTAAAGTGTACAAGTGGAATGGCTCATTTGCCAGGGATTGTGGGTACTGGCAGTGGTCTGACTCTCTGAACTTGGTAAAAAGAGCTAGTGGTAAAAATAATCTACAATGGGTGCACTTGCTTTTAACATGACATACAGTAAGACATATGTTCCTCTTTGTGTGTGTGTGTGTGTGTGTGTGTGTGTGTGTGTGTGTGTGTGTGTGTGTGTGTTCAGTTTAGGGAGCAGTTCTATCTTTAAACTTCAGCACCAGATTTACACAGAAATCCCTCAATGGCCCGGAAACCTCAACTGGCTGACTAAATGGTCACTCTCTCTATCTCTCTCTCACACTCACACACAAGCGTGCACACACACACACACACACACACACACACACACACACACTTTAGATTTAAATAGCTACATTCTCTTGGTGTCCTTTTAAAACCTATGGTTTAGCAGTTAGCATGTAGCCTCATGCCTCCAGGGTTGGGGATTAGTTCCTGTCTCTACCCTGAGTGTGGAGATTGTATGTTCTCCAAGGGCTTCAGGGGTTTCCTAAGGGTTCTCTGATTCCCTTCCCCAGTCAGAAAACATGCATTGTAGGCTGACTGGTGTCTGTAAATGTGTGTGTGTGTGTGTGTGTGTGTGTGTGTGTGTGTGTGTGTGTGTGTGTGTGTGTGTGTAAGAGAGAGAGAGAGAGAGAGAGAGAGAGAGAGAGAGAGAGAGAGAGATCCACTCTGATGGGTTGGTCCCATCCAGACACCAGACTCCCTGTGTCCCTGTGTAGAATAAATGGTGCAATGTGGTAAGATGGAAGATAGATGATGAAGATGGTAATGATGTTGATGATGAAGATGAAGATAAACATATATGCAATAAACCGAAAATTCATGTCACTATGCTGAAACATAAATTAGTAGGTTTCTAAGCAACATCTGACACACACATTGTGAGGATTGCAGTGATGGAAGGCTGCTGTGTCTACAGTTGGAGTGAAGAGAGAAATTAACCATGGCAACAAGTGCTAAGTGCTCATGCATCATATTCATATTAGCAACTCAGAGAAAGATAAGAAGGAGAGAGAGAGAGAGAGGGAGAGAGGGAGGGAGAGAGAGAGAGAGAAAGAGAGAGAGAGAGAGAGAAGGTTATCTCAGTGTGTTAGTGGGAAAAATATCACAAAAATATCACACAATCCTGCTCTGTGTGTTATCACACACACACACACACACACACACACACACACACACATATATACAGCAACAGCATCAATACATTTTCATACAAAAAATTTTGACAGAAACACAGGAGAATTGTTCTGTTCAGTAATTTATCCAGACAATAAGGTGCCACACCAAGAATTTTGTGTTATTTCCCTGTCATAATGTGTGTGTGTGTGTGTGTGTGTGTGTGTGTGGCAGATGGCAACCCCAGAAGGACAAGGGAACACACTGTGTAGTGACGTATGTAGGTTCCCTTACACACTCACACACACACACACACACACACACACACACACACACACACACACACACACATACAGACAAAAACATGTTGTAGACCATTGAGTGTGTGTGTTGGTGTGTGGGTGTCACATATACGTGTATATTTATACACGTATATGTATACACACACACATGCACGCACGCGCACACAGAGTTCTATTGTAGTCATGCTGTTACTAGGTTCTTGAGCGGAAATCTTCACCGTGGGCAGTTAGTCTGTGTGTCTCCTGCCAAGTACCACTGTGTGTGTGTGTGTGTTTGTGTTGTTTTGTGTTTCCTGTGGTTATTTCTGTCAGAAGCAGTGAGGTGATTCTTATGAAGACAAACGAGCCCACACAACCCACATCACCAGAGAGAGAGATATGATTGTGGGATCATCAGATTGAGGTGGTTAAATGGATGTGTAGGATGTAGAAGAGGTCTGTGTGAATGTCTGTGTGTGTGTGGGCTGCAGGTTGATGTGCTATTTATTCTAAAGTGCTCTTAAAAGGATGTGAAATAGGAAACATCCACTGTGTGTGTGTGTGTGTGTGTGTGTGTGTGTGTGTGTGTGTGTGTGTATGTACGCGCGTGCATGCGTGTGTGTGTAAATAATTGCTCTCCTAAATTTCACTCAGTATGAATGATGATCACACTGTTGATTCGCACAGTGTTGATCCTGTGTGTGTTTGTGAAGTTACACACATAGGAAACACACATTTTCTGTGTGGTCATACACCATAACTGGCATCAGCAAACCTTCTGCTGAATGAACACGGTGAGATTAGCGTCCACTCATTAACGCTGCTATCGGATTGTGATTCAAATATAAACAGGGTGCCAAAACTTTAGCAGAGCCCTCCACATTAAGGCAGTAATCTTGCCTATTGAAAATGTATTAATGTGTACAATGAACTCACCTAAACTTCATGTTGAAGAATAAAAGATGGAGAAGTGTCAGTGTCCCATCAAAAGTCTTAAAATGATCGATATTAAACAATTAGCTTGAAAACAGCACCCTAAAAAGTGAACTGCCTTCCGATTGGAACACATTCTGTAAATGTTCTTTAAAATTACAATCATTAAAGCTAGTTAACCTGCTAGCATAACACAACCCTGTTGAGCAAAAGCTAGCATTCAAAGCTAGCTTGTGTGTGCTGTGTGATGGATTGGAGCTAGTCTAGATGCTAGCTGTCTTCTGTTGCTCACTTCCTGCCCATAAGCTAACCCTTTGGATTTGGACGCTTAAAATATAAAGTCGAACACAAGTCACTCGCAACCTTCAAATTGTTGCTAGGCAACTGCACCCTATAGACATCTCCTTGTTATTTCACTGGCTGATCTACACACACAGCTAGCACACGTCGGCTCAGAGAATGAATTTAATACAAATGATAGAAAGGAGCAGTGAAGGCAGAAACCTGTCTGAACAACCAAGAGGGTCAACATTTACGGCAGAAAAATTCGTGGAAAAAACCACTTTACACACCATAAAGACACTTAGCATCAGCTGCTAATCAGTGTGCTGTGGATTCTGTGGATTGGGAGATTTTAATGAGTTGAGTCAGAACTTACGACTTAAAACATAGTGAATAAGACAAGAGTGGGCCACTCATGAACATTATTTAATTTAATGTAATTATTTTATTTAATTATTGAAATAGTATTTATTATTAAATTATTTTATTCAATTACTATTATTTAATTTTATTTAATTTAATTTTATTTTATTTTGTGAAACATCACGCTGCAGTGCCACAGTCATCGAGAATAAAGGAATAAAGGAATGAATGCATTTCAGTGATTTATGTTTTAAGAAGGAATTAATGCACAACATATTCAAGATTTTCTTCAAATGAAACCAAGTGATGCATTTTCTGTAGTAGTAGTAGTAGTAGTAGTAGTAGTGTGTGTGCGTCCACAGTAGCAGTAAAATATGTGTGTGTGTGTTTGTGTGCGTGTGCGTGTGCGTGTGCGTGTGTGTGTGTGTGTGTGTGTGTGTGCATGATTTTTTCCCTCTCTAGGCAGTGGATTTGTTTCTCCCACAATGCTGCAGCCTCTGGTCTGGCTGTGTTCCTGCAAGGACTTCCTCTAACATAGGAACGCAATGTACAGCCAAGCAAGGAGTGTGTGTGTGTGTGTGTGTGTGTGTGTGTGTGTGTGTGTGTGTTTGTGTGTGTGTTTTGAATTCAGCAGACAACCATTTACTGATGGTTCTGTAAATGAGCCTTCGAGTTACAGTCTTGTGTGTGTGTGTGTGTGTGTGTGAGTGTGTGTTTTGAATTCAGCAGACAACCATTTACTGACAGTTCTGTAAATAAGCCTTCGAGTTACAGTCTTGTGTGTGTGTGTGTGTGTGTGTTAGAAAGAGAGAGAGAGAGAAAGAGAGAGAGAGAGAGAGAGAGAGAGAGAGAGAGAGATGCACAAAGGTGATTGAGCACTATATCACTGAGATCACAGCAAAGTTCCCTTTATCTCACTCTCCACCTGTCTCACTCTCCACCTGTCTCACTTCTTCTCCCTCCAGTTGCTGAATAATACAAAGCAAACACTGACCTACTTTTGCAGTCAGGGAACAAGCAAGAGAGAAAATCTGGAGTGGACTTAGGGAGAGGAGCACAGGGAAAGAGACAGGGACACATCCCAGAAAAAAACAAGAGATTGAGCAAGAAAGTATGAATGACATGAGACAGATCTGGGGCTTTCTGGGTCAAAATCTACTCGGATCAGTGGAGAACGTTCTGTGCCTGTTTATCTTCAACTGTGAAAGTACGAGAAGTTTGTGTGAAAGGTGTGGAATGAAGATTTAATTAATAAAAAAAAATTATTATTAAAAAAGCACCTGTCCAGCAGTTTTAAATGTCCATTTGAGAAACAATAGTAGCTTCAAGTTGCAGCTAACACCAATTAACACCAAGCACTAATCAGAGTGTAATCAGTTGTGAGTCACATGTTACGTGCTCTGATTCTAATAGTTTCATTCTCAGAACGATGAACGATGGTCTCTAAACACATGACAGGGTGAGATGGATCCACAGGCATGTTTTTTAGAAAGTGGGGATCTGAAGAAATGTTGGACCACATGAGAGAGGATCAGAGGAATCACCACAGATAAACGTTTGTAAATCAGATAAACTGATTGTCAGAGCAAACGTCATTTGTTGCTGAAATCACAGCTTTGTGGTGGCACACAATGTACAATCATCTGGATTAAATGAGGAGCTGATTGTGTGTGTTTGTGTGTGTTTGTGTGTGTGTGATCCAATTCCACTGAGTTTGTCTCTCCATCTCTTCTTTCTCGCTATAATGTGATTAAATCCTTAACCACCAGAGTCAGGAGGCCCTCTACTCTCCTTCTCTTCTTCTCTTCTCTCCTCTCCATCTCTCTGTGAGGAATGTACATCATTCAGCTCTTCTCTTTCTGATCCACTCCCTCTATCTATCTATCTATCTATCTATCTATCTATCTATCTATCTATCTATCTATCTATCTATCTATCCTTGACTTATTCACAATGATCAGTCTCTCTACCTGTCCCCATCCTTGTCACTTCTACAAGCTGCTGTTGATCCTGAAAATTTTTTGGTATTTGTTAGGACTTGATAAACTGATAGCACGTTTGCCTCACACCTCCAGGGTTGGGGGTTTGATTCCCGCCTCCGCCTTGTGTGTGTGGAGTTTGCATGTTCTCCCCGTGCCTCGGGGGTTTCCTCTGGGTACTCCGGTTTCCTCCCCCAGTCCAAAGACATGCATGGTAGGTTGATTGGCATCTCTGGAAAATTGTCTGTAGTGTGTGATTGCATGAGTGAATGAGAGTGTGTGTGTGCCCTGTGATGGGTTGGCACTCCGTCCAGGGTGTATCCTGCCTTGATGCCCGATGACGCCTGAGATAGGCACAGGCTCCCCGTGACCAGAGAATAGTTCGGATAAGCGGTAGAAAATGAATGAATGAATGAATGATAAACATTGTGGACGGGGCCTCGTTTGAGCTTTCTTTGTGATGTTACAACATTAGAGCCACATCATTCAAACAATCACAAACTATATGCTGATGCCTCAAAAACTAGATCATTTGTCAGACTGTTGGAAATGGTTGTTCTAATCCCACTAAAGCTGTTAGCAAGTGAGCTTACTATTAAAGATGGAGGAAGGTTAGAATTAGAGATTTTATTGGAATCTGGTACACACTGATATTGCAGTGTGAAAGCAGTGAAAGAGAGTTTTCTCCAGACCAAGCTCAGTGCAGTGTGCTCCATGTAATGGTTTCCATTAAACTCTCAGTAACTGTAATGGTTTCCATTAAACTCCTCTGGGAATGATAATAGTTTCCATTAGACTCTGTTAGGTACTGTAATGGTTTCCATTAGATTCCTGAAGACAGTTATTACTGAGTTTCTGGTTACTATTAAACATCACTAAACCACAAAAACCATTAGGAAGAAGACATTCCATTACAGACCATTAGACTCACCTTCAAACCCATTAGAATTTTTTCTTTTTTGTAAAAATCAGGATGAATTATAGTAGAAAGAAACACCTATTACTTACTTTTGGCAGATTTCCCCCTCTAAGACGAGCCAAGCTGATATTCTGAGGTGATTGTTTAGTCTATTCATTGTTTCCTGCGAATGCTAACTAGATCTGATAAACTAAGCTGACAGGATTTCCGAAGTAGTTATTGTTCATTTAATAATATTTACGTATAATGCTAGTGAGCTAACCTGAGCTAATCTGGCAGAAATCCAGAGAGAATTATGTTTATGTTAACAATCTTTACTAATAATGCTAACTAGCTAGCTAACATGAGGTAAACTCTGAGGATTTTTGAGGTGATAAGTTTAAAGATCTGTACTAGGCAGCTAGCTATCATGCTAATGCCACCCAGGAAGCTAACAAACAAATCTGACAGGATTTCTGAGAGGATTGTGTTTGTTACTGCTAATGCTAGAAAGAATGTACTAACCTGACAGAAGTTCTAAGAAAACTCTTTTTATTTTGATCTTAAAGTTAATTTTGCTACCCTGAGAAGTCTGAATGGTGGATTTTCGTGCACAAAGACACTCCTGTGTATGTTGGGGAGTATTACAGAACATCAGCAGAAAGGGTTTCAAATGAGTTTTTGCTAAATGAAGAAAGCAAATGTTCCTGAGCCTCGGTGTTATGTGTTTTTATAAGAAGGTCTTTATGACTCAACACCAAACAACCTTCAAACATTTCTCCAGCCGTGGCTCCTGAATGAAAACATGGAAAGGTGAATAGGAGAGATTGAGAGTAATCACAGGCGCTGTCTCTGTTCATCCACACGGAGTGCGTCAGCAGCTGGAACACATTTTACTGAGCACAAAAAGATGAATCAACATCCTCGGCAGGGATCCGAGATGAAGCCGAGACGTCCTCATGAAGTCACACAATAGCATAAAGCTATAATAAATTCAAACACACACAGGCTGTTAGTAATAATGTACTGCATAACAGACACTTCACACATTAAAGATACGTGTCTCATATCTGACTGCAAAGTGTCCATAAAAATACAATACAAGTAATGTTTTGATTTGGAATTTATAAAATAAATTAAGTAAAAAAAATTAAAAATAAAGTAAAAAATAAGAAGCCCACAGTATGTAAATCTGTGATCTGAGCTGCACATAAAGGGTTACAAAGACAGAACGTAAAGGAGAAAAGGAAAACAAGAGGCAGAAGAAAAGAAGAGGATCAAGGAAAGAGAGAGAGATCTGATTATTCACGCATGAAGGACATAACCGAGAGATCTTTTCTGAACAGCCACTCACTGTAATTAAGTTAAACAGACAGGTTGTGTAAGAGATAGAAAGACAGATGGACAGAGAGAGAGAGATAGACAGATGGGCAGTTAGAGAGAGAGACAGACAGATGGATACAGACAAAGTCACAGAAAGAGAGAGAGACAGAGAGAGAGAGAGAAAAGCTTAAAGCATACTGATAATTATAATGAAATAAGAAGGATACCACAAGTGCAACAGTTTGATAAAGTGCCATTGAATCATTCAGGTGTCTCACTGTGTCTTTGCTGTGTTTTACTGTGTCTCGTTATGTCTCACTCAGTCTCACTGTAGTTGTGTGTCTTACTGTCACATTGTCTTACTGTGTCTTGTTTTGTCTCGTTATATCTCACTGTCTCGCTATATCTCACTATGTCTTACTGTGTCTTGTTGTGTCTCACTGTCTCTCTATATCTCGCTATGTCTCACTGTGTCTCACAATATCTCACTGTTTCTTATTGTGTCTCGTTGTATCTCGTTGTGTCTCACAGTAACACTCGAATCAAGAATCAGGAGTATAACAGTGATCGAAGTTTTTGTGAAGCAGATAGCGGTTCGTAAACAACAGACAGAAAAGGGCTGTGATTGGCTGTTTCTCATGTCAGTCAAATGAGCTCTTAATATAAAAGTTGACTGTTTTTGGACAAATTTACTGATAAAATTTTGCTAAATTGTTGGAAGTCTGACTAGTGTTTTACTTTTGTCCCAAATCTTTTAAATGCAACCCAGTTAACGAAGAAATGTGACCAAAACAAACAAACAAATAAACGTAAAAAATAAATGTTGTCATGAAAACGTTGTCGACGATAAACAGCGACATTTCGGGTCATCTGAGTTGTAATTACACAAACACTCTCACTGTTATAACGAAGCTGTGTTACTGGATCTTCAGGAATCATGAGGAAACCCACAGGCTGTGGGTACAGTAACATGCAGCATGAAGGCAAACAAGAACATCACATTGAACATGAACATCACTAGCTCTGTCTTAAATGTAAATCTATTCAGTATAAAAGCACAATGGAATTAAAATTAGCGCTCTCCTGTCCTAGTTTTATCCCAGTTACCAGAATAGATTTAATTTTTTTCTAAGTTAAAAAAATACTTTACTTTATGTTAAGAAGAGAAGACATGAAAATATCCGTCATCCAAGATTAACACTGGAACGGACTGCTAAACATATACACAAAGTTATTTAAAAGCTGGCTAACATATTAAAAATCCAGATTTAAACCTGCTGCTAACTTTAGTTCTTCTGCCTTGATCACAGGGCAGAAATAGCACGGCTAATGCTATTAGCGCAGTGTGTATATACAGACATCTGCCAGGCAAACAGGCTTAGCTGACAAGCAGACCGAGTTTAAATCACTCTCGCAGGGTCACAAGCTGTAAGAGTCATGACACGTTTATTTATAATGTGTATTTAAAACACCACACAGGCTGCTAAAGGGCTAAACAATACAATTCATAACTAAAGAAATAATGATATAGAGAGAAGACATTATAAAATTAACAAAAAAACAAGAGAATATACAAACTCTATAACTATAGCTAAAGTTTAAAACACTTGACATGTATAAGACAAAGTACATGCCTAGCTAGAAAATTTGATCTCGTTCTTTTTAACTTTTGCTTTATTCTTTTACTTTTATACTTTCTGAACAAAATGAAACTTCTAAGCTAGCCAGCTAGCTATCTGACTTGTCTATGGCATAAACAAATATAAACAGATTTATGAAAGATGGAAAGGTTCATTTAAATAATTCTGTCTCCATCTAAAGAGAACATAGACTGAAATTGAGAGTCCAGTTAGTCCAGGTGCTTTAGTGAGGTGGCAGGAGAACAGAGTAAACTGTTAGCTCAAACACTTCAAGAATAACGTAAGATACTGATGTAGATGGTGGAACTGCAGAAAGACAGCAACATGAGCTAAAGGTTCTTAAATGAAACGGATGTGTGGTATGATGATGAGGTGGAACTAGTGCGTGCTGTTACGCTTAAACACAGTGTTCTCCTGGGTCCAACTGCAGAAAAATAACATCTGTATATGTGAGAAAGGAGCCTCAGAAACACCTGAGAATCAAAGCTCCGTCTAACAGTTTGCTCTAAAATGGAAGCTGGTTCTTGCTCTGTGGCATCTGTGCAGCAGGTGAGGAGAAAACTGACCTGCTGCTCATCTACAAACCTGCTCACTTTCCAGACTCTCATAAGGAAACGTTGCCATGGCGATGTGCCTAAAAACACTGAAACACACATGCAGAACAGGAAGTGCTACACGGAAAACCGTCTGCTGGAGCTCCGGTCATGGATTTTACCTTTGAGAATCTTGGTCAAATGATAGAATGTGGATTCGGAGATGGTCACATGAGGCGATGTTAAACAAAATAAACACTCGGCTTCACAGCATGACACTGAAACTATTATCATACCAGGAATGTACCAGAACAGGAATTAATCATACCAGGAATTCTTCATACCATTCCACCTCAGCACACACACACACACACACACACACACCTCATTACTCTCACTGTGGGTTCACTAAAGAAAAAAGACAAAAGGAGTAAAAGCTAAACACACACTCCTCATGCTGGTTGTCAAGATGCATCACTCTGTGGAGCTGTTAGCGTTTCCTTGGGAACTGCACAGAGACACGTCCATCCTGAGCTCTGTGTGTGTGTGTGTGTGTGTGTGTGTCCAAAATGTCCAGCTTACAAAGCCAGTGAACAGTGACCCTGAAGGATTAGCTTTAGAAAGTCAGATGGTTGAATTAAAATGGAACATGCTAAACACAAGACACTACACACTATATTCTGTGCTAAAACAACCGTTATACACAATATTCTACTAATTATTACTATGTTCTATGCACTGTGCTGTACACGATATACAACACTATACACTGTACTTTAAACTACACACACTGCACAGAGACTTTAAACCAATTCAATTCACTCACTCACTCATCTTCTATCGCTTATCCGAACTACCTCGGGTCACGGGGAGCCTGTGCCTATCTCAGGCGTCATCGGGCATCAAGGCAGGATACACCCTGGACGGAGTGCCAACCCATCACAGGGCACACACACACACACACTCTCATTCACTTACACAATCACACACTACGGACAATTTTCCAGAGATGCCAGTCAACCTACCATCTTTGGACCGGGGGAGGAAACCGGAGTACCCGGAGGAAACCCCCGAGGCACGGGGAGAACATGCAAACTCCACACACACAAGGTGGAGGCGGGAATCGAACCCCCATCCCTGGAGGTGTGAGGAGAACGTGCTAACCACTAAGCCACCATGCCCCCAATTCAATTCAAGTCAGGTTTATTTGTATAACGCTTTTTCGACAATGTCTCAAAGCAGCTTTACATGATATAAACATGTTATTATAAAGAATAATATAAAGATTAATATAATACAAAATTCAAGATTAATATTAGATCTATTTAAATGTGTTTGTTTTTATCCCCAATGAGCAAGTCTGAGGTGACTCAGGTGATTGTGGGGAGGAAAAACTCCCTTAGATGGTAAAGGAAGAAACCTTCAGAGGAACCAGACTCAAAGGGGAACCTCATCCTCATCTGGGTGACACTGGGGGTGTGATTATAAATATACAGTCTGATAAATGCTGTATTGATGAAGAGGTTGTTGTCCTCAAACCACATGGAGTTCAGATCTCCTCTTTGGTATAGCAGAGTCTAACTGGAGCTGGTAGATCTGTAGATGCCTCAGGATTCTCACAGAGTCGCCTTCATCTTAGTGGAGGTTAGAAGACTAGTTAGATACATGGGAGCTAAACCATTAAGAGCCTTGTACGTAAGTACATCTCTCTAAATTGACATTGAAGTGTAAGAGCTTATGTGTACTGGTTTTTGTACCGATAAATAATTGTACTAGAATTATTCACTAGGTCAGATGCTCTCTCTCTCTCTCTCTCTCTCTCTCTCTCTCTCTCACACACACACACAGGGTTTCAGAATAGAAGGAAGTCCTCACATTTCCCCGTAAGCCTGAATGATTCTGGAGAAATTAAACATCCTGATCATAAACAGGTCAGAACGTCTGGAATGCAGAAGCGCTTATAATGCAGGACTATGCTAGCAGAATCAGTGCACAAAACAGATCCACTGCCATGCCTCACATGCCACAGTGTGCCACGCCCTGGTGTGATCTGTCCTCCTGATCGTGAGATGCAGTAATGTCGGTGATCATGTGCTCAAGTGCAGAGCAATCCAACTGAAATCCAAAAATCCGACATAAAGACATCATGTCTGTTTATTTTTAATCTAAAGGCCATCAGAATCAGAGGCAGACCTACTGTAGCATGGAACAGATTCATGGCTGAGCCAAAGAGCGAAGTATTTAAATAAGTGCATATCATACGTACTGTAAAGACTGAAGACGTTATTGTTTATGACATAATTACTATAGAGTTACATCATCCATATTACAGCTGCCTGAATCATCGCTAAACAAATTTGTTTTGTTTACATTAGCCCCAAATCCTGACTGAGCTAGCTAGCTGCTCAGACTGCTGTTACATCAGCAGTGTTTATTAAAGGGATAGTGTGTGAAAGCATTTCCTAGGTCATGGGGTCACAGAAGGACAAATCTGTCAACACTGACAGCTGATTAACAACACACGGGTTTTAAATCTGTCCAACTGATTTAACTGTTATTGTGCGACCGGACCTGAAACGAAGCTCCTCCCCCGGTGAACCTACATCTGCATTTGCATCTCAAACCTGATTGGCTCGTATATGTTATGACACGCTTTACCTCAGCACTGTGACCTGATTGATTCATTTTCTACACCAGCAGCTCTGTTATCATTTTTATAGTAACAGTAACAGCTCATTCACAGAGACCTTTACACCATCCACAAAAACACACAAATAATAAATAACAAGAAATAACTAAATAATAAAAAAAACATGAGTTTTGTGTTTTTTACTGTATCATGTATTGTAAGTAGGCTGAAACATCATTTTTATTTAATACAGTTTAATTACTCTCTCACACACACACACACACTCACAAATCCATATGTAGATGCATGTATACAGTTCAAACACACACATTTCTCGTCTCGTCTCAGGACATTGTGTACATTTTTTGCAGAGATGTAAAAAAATTGAGCTAGAGAGAAAATAAAAAGGTGATATTCAGATAATAGAAATATAATATAAGGATAATAGAGAGATGAAGAGAGAAATAGAAATTTGGAACGGTTTGTGCTTCTACAGAAGGAAGAGACAAACGGGTGAGAGACAGATGGGTGAGAGACAGACGGGTGAGAGACAGACAGGTGACAGACAGACATTTGAGAGACTGGTGAGAAACAGACTGGTGAGAGACAGACCGGTGAGAGACAGACCAGTGAGAGACAGACCGGTGAGAGACAGACAGGTGAGAGACAGACCGGTGAGAGACAGACAGGTGAGAGACAGACCAGTGAGAGACAGACAGGTGAGAAACAGACAGGTGAGAGACAGACAGGTGAGAAACAGACTGGTGAGAGACAGACAGGTGAGAGACAGACAGGTGAGAAACAGACAGGTGAGAGACAGACAGGTGAGAGACAGACAGGTGAGAAACAGACTGGTGAGAGACAGACAGGTGAGAGACAGACAGGTGAGAAACAGACAGGTGAGAGACAGACAGGTGAGAGACAGACAGGTGAGAAACAGACTGGTGAGAGACAGACAGGTGAGAGACAGACAGGTGACAGACAGACGGTGAGAGACAGACAGGTGACAGACAGACAAGTGAGAGACAGACCGGTGAGAGACAGACAGGTGACAGACACACAGGTGAGAGACAGACAGGTGAGAGACAGACAGGTGAGAGACAGACCGGTGAGAGAGAGACAGGTGATAGACAGACAGGTGAGAGACAGACAGGTGACAGACAGACAGGTGAGAGACAGACCGGTGACAGACACACAGGTGAGAGACAGACCGGTGAGAGACAGACAGGTGACAGACAGACAGGTGAGAGACAGACAGGTGATAGACAGACAAGTGAGAGACAGACCGGTAAGAGACAGACCGGTGAGAGACAGACAGGTGAGAGACAGACTGGTGAGAGACAGAAAGGTGACAGACAGACAGGTGAGAGACAGACCGGTGAGAGACAGACAGGTGAAAGACAGACAGACTGACAGACAGACTGATAGACAGACAGAGATGGTCACAGTCACAGAGAGACTGCATTATACTAGAGCTGTGGGTCTGTGTATTTATTAACACTGTCAAGCCAATAAAACTCTTTTAACTGAAACTGAATTGAGAGACAGACAGATGGTGTGTGTGTGTGAGAGAGAGAGAGAGAGAGAGAGAGAGAGAGAGAGAGAGAGAGAGAGAGAGAGAGAGAGATGTGTGTAAGGCATTCAGCAGTCAGATCTCATTATATACACTACATGCTCCACAAAGACTGGGTTCTCAGCTGCACAGTGCCACATGGTGGCCACACACACACACACACACTATTAGGGCATGCTGCTAAGCTGCAGTCGTTAGCAAAGTGCCACTAGTCTCCATTAGGAGTGGGTTATTCTGACTGACTGAACATTTCACAGTAGTAAAGACAAACTGTCTGTCTGTCTGTCTGTCTGTCTATCAGCCTGTCTGTCAGTCTGTCTGTCTGTCTGTCTCATTGCTCACACACCCTCGTCTGTGTGCGCATGTTCCTTATGTACAGGCTGGCTCCTAAATAATAAAGCTGTCAGTCTTGTCTGTGTGTGTGTGTGTCGCCTCTGCTGTTTGTAATTAATGGAAGCGGTGACATGAAGATTTATCACTAATGAATAAATAATGTCAACAGAGTCACTGATCCAACATATAAATGTCAACAATAACACCATATTTATGTTGCTCATTATTTCTCTAAACTTGTCTTTTCAAAAAAAGACTCATTTACAAAACCAAGCACAATCTACAGCAACAAGACAAACTGTCAGGAATAATCATCGATTATTTACTCAATATAATCATCAACATGTGTCCTGACTTCTGAAGTCTGTAAAATTCTTCTAGGAAATTTCAGTGACAATCACTGTGTTCAGACAGTAACTTAAATTAGCATTAACACCGTTAGCGTGACATCATACACCTCACTAACAGCAGCGAAGAAGAGTGAAAATAGCACGACGACACTCAGACACACACTCCATCATCGACCCAAAAGTGTAAAGTGGTACGAAGGAGGGACGTAAAGGAGGAGATCAGTGTTGGTCAGAGGAACAAACAAACACCAGCGTCCAGGTGACACTGATTCCAAACAGACGGGTTAGTGTTTCTGACATTAACACACTGTACACTGTAACATTAACATTGTTAACCACAGACACTGATCTGAAACAACACCTTCATTAACATGTCCAAGCTTCTTCATCAGGTTCACAACAGGTGTTTACTCCAGGAGAGTTCAGGAAGCTGTCAGTGTTGAATTGATGTGAAGTTATTTTGACTCGTGCATCACTGCAGGTGGAGTTGAGTCATATTTTAACCAACATCATCTGGGTTCTCGTGATAAACGTCTCATCAGCTGGGAGCAGTTTGGCAGCCTTTAGACACGTTAATGAAAGTGAGCTGGATCTCAGAACTCGTTGTCATGGTCAGGGAATTTGAGGAATTGGGTTTGGTGCTTAGTTAGCATTTAATTAAGTACACGTCTTCGTATATATACGTCGAATCGCATTGAACTCGAAGCGGATTGGACGCTATGTCCACGCCTTCGGGTCGATTCTCGTGTTATTGTGCCTTTCATTCAGCTCTTTAGCCTACAGCTATACCTCATTTAAACTTTCCATTAGTGTTTACCTGAGCTAACCTCAATGTCTGTCATACACACTCACACACACACACATACACACACACACACGAACACACACACACACAAACTGCCAGCCTGGCAATGACAGACACACACACAGCCAATAAGTCCAACAAACAGTGTACACACACACACACACCGCTCTTCCTGAAGATCATGTGAGGTAATTGATCGAATGATAGTTTACCTCATTTAACCTTCTAATGTCAACAGGAACAGCTTTCAGTAGACCATCTCCTGTATCCAGGATTCATTCAACCCTTTTAGCAATTTATTAAATACATCTTTAATAAAAACAAACAGCAAACATCATTCGCTCGGCTCCTCTGAGACACTTAACCCCTCATGTCGTAATTTTCCTCCATGACATAAATAAAGATAGTTTCCAGCTCGGTCGGATGTGTTATTGTTACTCCACCAAGTTGAAAGCATTCAGCTGAGATTGTGTCTGTTTAATTTTACGGTTGGTCACTGAGGACAGCTGGATTAACCCCAGGGTCAGCCATCTTCTCCTCCTGTTCAACAGATCCTGCAGTTTGTACCGAATCACACGATCCGGTCTGAACACAATCAGAACCTCTCTCAACACCAAGTCTGCTTCAGCTAGGGGTCGAGTCATTCCATACATCTACCCAGTGACCTGCTCCGAGAATCAGGAGTCTGGACATGGAAGTGGAGAAAACACCAAAACTCTAGAGGCAGCTGTTAAACCAGTGAGTCGAAATGCTTTCTTGTAGGATTCTGCACCTTCATAGACGTTAATGTTTAAGATCACAGCCAGTTACAACAAGCTGAGCTGCAATTTGCAGCCTTCTGATAAATAAAGAGAGCTGGTTTCATAGATCATATTTTCATGGCCATGGAATCTGTGGAACTCGGTTTGGAGCTTTGCTCACGTTCAGTTAAACGTGTCACAACAGAGAATGACTAATACACTACTTCCTATATGCAAATAATCAGACTGAGCTCAAAGCGGATTGGACGTCTGTCTGCCCTCCTTCGCATCCATCCGCAATAGTTCTGTTTGTTTGTGGTTTTCATGCCGTTCAAGCTCTTTGGCCTACATCTTTACCTCATGTGCACTTTACCTGAGATAACCTCTGAACACACACATACACACACACACACACACACACACACACACTCCAGCCCCAGACAGGACTGAGAGCTTTATTATTTAGGAGCCAGCCTGTACATAATGAACATGCACACACAGACGAGGGTGTGTGAGCAATGAGACAGACAGACAGACAGACAGACAGACAGACAGACAGTTTGTCTTTACTACTGTGAAATGTGCAGTCTCAGAATAAACCACTACTAATGGAGACTAGTGGCACTTTGCTAACGACTGCAGCTTAGCAGCATGCCCTAATAGTGTGTGTGTGTGTGTGTGTGTGTGTGTGTGTGTGTGTGTGTGTGTGTGTGTGTGTGTGTAAATAAAAAGACAGACAGAAAGGTGTGTTGGAGGAAACCTGCTGATTGGTCAGCTGCTGTGACATCAGTGATGACATCACGACTGGAATACCACGTCTTCACCAGCGTGTTATCGTGTTGATGTAAAAGTCACGTTTCTCACTTCACTTTAATCTGAAATGGTCTAAAACGTACAACACTGCAGACTGCTGTGAGCACAGAAAAGCATGGAACGGTGGGAAAAAAAGAAGAGCAAGAAGAATGAGAAATATCACTCAGTTTCCTGCACACACACACACACACACACACACACACAGGTGTGAGGATGCATTCGCTTTATTTTCTGGTGTTTTACTCCGGTGTTCTGTTGGTCTCCAGGGCAACACCTCCCACGTCTGTGTGCTGAAGAGATGTGTTCACACACACACACACACACACACCTTACTGTCTCTGGCCATAAGGGACACACACACAGAGCCGTGTCTGCACACAGGGAACAGAAAGTGGATGAAATTCCTATATTTATGTTAGAAAGCTAAACCTCAGGCCACGTCTCATTCGATTCCACTTAAACACACACTCGTTTGCTCCAGCTTTTGTTTCCTGCGTGTTGAGCTAATGTCAGAAATGGGGTTTGATCCACTGCGGCTTCTGTTTGTTAAACAATAGAAATAATATGTAGATCTGCTACAGACAAACAGATGATGATGATGATGATGATGATGATATCCACATGATGGACCGGTCTTTATCAGTACACTTTATGAACCCATAACACAACTGAGCAGGTCAGCATCACTCACTCATTACGAAATAATCTGGAAGATTATTTTATGTGGTTAGGGGGAGGAGTTACTTTTAATAAAATAAAATAAAAATAACAATAATAACCAAATGAGAGGAATAATAACCAAACCACTGGAGAGCCGTCAGCATATTTCTGGGTTTCTACTGCCCCCTGGTGGTCATGAGAATTGCCACGACACATAAGACAGGGCGTGTTATTACATCATAACATCTCTCAGCCAATCAGGTTCTAATGAATAAAAAACAGGCAGTTTTTTCTACCAGTGTAGAAGATTTCAGTACATCTCTATATTCAACTGCTTCCACTCCTCCATCCCTTCCTCTTCTACCTCTCCAACCCTCAGCTCCATCTTTCTCCCCCCAGTTCGTTCTCTTCTCCATCCCACTTTCCTGACTGTGATGAGTGTGTGCTTTCTCTTCCCTCTCAGATGAATGAGTGTTAAGTGTCTGTGAAGGAAACACATGGAGGCAGAAGAGCTGAAGGGTTTAAATTAATTTATATATATATATAAAAAAAGCATTTTCCCAGAACAGTGATCTTTTTTTCTTCTTTATCCGTATTTGCGTCCTTGGGAACACGTACAATCGACTGGTGACGAGATCGGAGCAGAACGATCCGACTGAAACACACGGAGTCGGTGATGGACAACCTGCAGGCTGGAGGGCGGGGCTTACATCCTGTAGCTCGACTCCTACGTCCTTAAAGGACTCGACGCCTTGCCTTCTGCACAGAGCCTGTTGAGTGAAGCGGCCTGAGCAGAGAGGAAGACCCACACGGGAGAGAGACGCGGATGTGGACGTGTCTAGCTGCCGTCTTCAGTTCCGGGCTCGAGTGTGTTTATTGTTATTAGCACATTATCGGCAGCGTCGTATTTAGTTTTGTATAATCACATCTTTTACATATGAAAATAAGAAAAGAGGCTCGGACTCGACAGGGTGGAAACGGACACTTATTCGTTATATATAGACAGAAATCTTTATAGAAAAAAAAACAAAAAAAAAATCCTATTTGAACAGGAAAAAAAAAGAAAAGAATTTTCCTAAAGGAACGTGAAGTCGGGTGAAGTCCAGGATCCTCCACGGCTGGTCTGTAGGACTAATAAATCTCTATAAACGTCCACAAATTACACAAAAAAGCAAAAAATGTGCTCCACATAAGAAAATACTGCATATCTCACTGTGTCAGGTGTGTGTGTGTGTGTGTGTGTGTGAGGGCTTAGCTGCCAGGAGGAGTTGATCCCTTATGTTGGCCGTCTCTGGTGAGTGGCGTTACAGATGAGCCAAAGTGTGGAATGTGGAGGAGAAGATTCAGGAAAGTGTGTGTGTGCGCGCACGCGCGTGTGTGTGTGTGTGTGTGTGCGCGCATGCAAATATACAGGTTACTGCAGAACAGTGTGTGTATATTTTAGCGCTGCTGGGTGACATGATATCTGTTGTTGCTGCGCTGTGTAGCACCATACAGCAGGAGGGGGAGGAGCCTGTGAGTGGGTGGGGTTTTACTCCAGAGCATTCAATAGGATTTTTTGCTTTGTATTGAACAGTCGGTAACGGACATGACACCTCACACACACATTCACACAGAGAGAAATGAATAAGATGAACAGAAAGATGTGGAGCTTTTGAGAAAGGGCGGGCTCATGTTAATGCCTAGTCTTGATTGACAGCAGTGGGCGTGTTCTTTTCAA
>NC_083462.1:3090240-3107740 GCF_030014155.1 Tachysurus vachellii | reverse complement strand
TAAAGGATTGTGTGTGTGTGTGTGTGAGATATTTGGTGTCTTTATTTCAACAGGACTGATTTACTTCCCAAAACAAAAAGAAAAGGATATATTTAAAATACAAAACTACTGTAAACTATAGTGTGATTGCTGCGTGTTTGTCCTTGTCCTGTGTGTGTGTGTGTGTGTGTGTGTGTGTGTGTGTGTGTGTGTGTGATTTTCTATCAGACGTTAACGTCAGCCTTGAGACTGTCCAAATATCAGACTGTTTATTTGCTCTACTACAATGACCTTTATTATTTACACCATCACACACACACACAAACAGATTTCTGTACAAAAACATCTCTACTTTCCATCACATGATGTAGAACTTTGGAGTTTCATGTAGTTTGTGGGAAACTAAGTGAAATGTATTTAACAATAAATATTCATTCTGTTCTTTATGCATCGATCTACAACCACAGAGACCTAATAAACCACTCATTAATGTTTAATAAACAACAAACCATCAATAAAACCTTTGAGAACAGAGTGTGTGTGTTTGTATGTGTGTATATATGTGTTTTAAATTGTTTCTACTTAAAATGTACTTGTAATAATAATAATAATGGAAAAAACTGTCCAATCACAGCGTTAGCAAACACTAAGCTAATCCTCCCTCACACACACATACACACAGAAAACACACACACACACACACACACACACACAGTTTAAAGACAGGATAAGACAGTCATTAAGTTAATAAAATTGTGCATTGTGACTAAGAGACGGTTTAATAAACGGCTGAATTTGACAGAGACGCTGATTCATTCGCATTGTTTACGTTTTAATGTTTATTTACTGAATGAGTGACGTCAGTGCTAATGCTAACGCTAGCTCGATGGAGAGAACACTGACGTTAAACACATTAAAAACCAAACCGTCTCCTACTGACTAAACACATTACGGAAACCTTTTTATTATTATTAGTATTATTTCTAAATTAAAAAACTAAAAACACGGATAAATCAGTGAGACGGTCTCCATGGAGACGCTAAGGAGAGCGTGCACGTGCGCCGACGCACGATTCAAAACAACAACAATAACGCAAAAAAAAAACAAAAAAAAAAACAGCAAACACCGGATCCCGAATTACACGTTTCCGGTGAATAAAGTAGACTGTCTTAAAAACAAACAAAAAAACAACAACAAATAAATAAATAATAATAACAATAATAATAATAATAATAAATAAATCTCAGCGCCAAATTGTTATTAGACGGAAATGCTTGTTTTTATTCAGCACGCGCGTGTAAAAGTGAAAACACACTAACGGCTGTGTGGCACGTGGCCGATAGTGAAAGTGTGTGTGTTTACTGGTGTACTCACACTCGGGGCAGCTGTAGTGGAGGAGCTCCTCTGCGCAGAAACACGCCGTCTACAAACACGCCGTTCTTCCCCAAGCAGCGCAGATAGAAGTCTCCTGCTGCACCCTGGTCCTCTCCGGCGGTGAACAGCTCCAGGTGTCTGCGGGAGATAAAGCTCGAGTGGCCCATGCTCACGTCCACGGAGCCCTGAGACGAGTTCCGGCCCACGGTCACCGAGCGCTTCTTCATCAGGTACTCGAACTCACGTCCCTCCAGCCGGGCCACAGGCACGGACAAGCCGCTCACCCCCACTGACACCGCCGCCATGTTAGTCCGCGTCTAATCGTCTCCTACCGGCCCAAACAAACACACTGCTTCCTCCTGTCGCCTTCTTACAGCCAGGGTCGCTATAAACAAGCGTTTTTTATCAACACACGTCCAGATCCTACAGGACAAACAGAAGAAAAGCGAAGCAGGAGAAGCGTAAACGTGCTAACACTGAGAGCAGCGGCTCGGAGAAAGCTAGCAAGGGAGGACGAGGAATAACAACCAATCGCAAGACGCGCCGACTTGATCGACATTCACGCCATCCAGTCATACGCGTGGTTATTCGAACGACAGCCAATAGGCGAGAAGAACACGGGCGGTTGCTGGAGTGAAGGTCGGATGCACCGTACATCAACACGGAGAGGCTAAGGGGGAGTATAAAAGAAAACACGGAACCGGATTATGTGAATCCTAACTTTTAAATACTCTGTAAACAATGTTTAAAGTGTGGTTTAAAAAGGATTTTTATTCTCGAAAAAAGTGAAACACAAATAAAGAAACGAAAAATATAAAATTGCTGAAAAAATAAATAAATAAATAAATAAATAAATAAATAGGCTAATGATCATAATGGAATGACAGAATGACTACAATAAATAGCAATAATATTATGGTGCATGTTTTGATGCATTATTTTTGTTCATGTAAACATAAAACAAATTAAATTGAAAATAAAAAGATGTTTTTGCTGGATTCTGGTTGTTTTTTTTTTCACTGATGATTGTTTATTGGTTATGTTCCAAGATTTTGGTACACAAAAAAAGCTAAAAAAAAAACAAAGAAAACACCCAAACAACAGTAATGTAAATATTATTATTTCATGTTATTTTGTTTTCATTTTCCTATTAAATAAATTGCTAAACGATATCGTCACTCTTTGAATAAAGAAACTAATCTATATATTTTTTCTTTAAATATTTTTAATAAATGTGATTTTGTTTCTTATTAATATTGAAATGTGATTATTAATCATAATGGATGACGTCACCACGTTAAAACCCCATTACAGTAATTATTTATTGTAACAATTTCTCCTCACCAGAACTTGGGCCACTTTCTGCCATTCCGCTCCGGGATTTACCTCCAACTTCCTTTGCAGCAGATGGAGAAGGACCTCACACCTCGCTACCCACAATTCCTCGCGCGCACAGGAACTCGTGTTATTGTGTACGATTCGATTCTTAGAAAATTGTTGAATGAACAAAAGTTGAATGAAAAAAAAACTGAAATAAATAAAAAGTTTTACACAGAGTTATAAATAAAGCATACAACAGGTTCAGCGTATCTTAAATATAAATACATTTATTCAGTTAAATTCAGTTTGTATAGTGCTTTAAATAATTCACAGAAAATAAATAAATAAATGAATAAAAATAAACAAACAAATGAATAAATAAAAACAAACAAACAAACAAACAAATAAATGCATAAATAAATAAATATAAAAATAAATAAATACATTTATTCAGTTAAATTCAATTTATTTGTATAGTGCTTTTAATAATTCACTTTGTCTCACAGCATCTTTACAGAGATATAGAAACAGAAAATACATAAAGAAATAAAAATAAGAATAAAAATAAATGAATCAATAAATTTAGTAATTAATTAATTAATACAAACATGTAAAGTTTTAAATTAAGTTACTTTATATTTGTAGCTAAAATCTATCCCTATTTATAAATCCTTAACAACAACAAAACAAAGTCTGGAGTGAAACAGCAAATTGAGCTCCAAAGTCAGACTCAGTTCCCTGACAGTGTTGTTCTTCATTTAAAAGCCACTAAAGATCCTCTTTAACTGTTAAACAATGTTGTGTATCTGTATAAGTGAATTATTCATCAAACCTTTTTGGGCAAATAATAAATATCAATTAATTAACATTCTGACCAATCAGAATCAAGTATTCAACATGGCTGTAGTTTATATTAGCTTTATACTAGTGTATAATAAATATGTGTGTGTGTGTGTGTGTGTGTGTGTGTGTGTGTGTGTGTGTGTGTGTGTGGTGTAAAATGAACATATACACAAAAGTAAATAATTATAATTGTTAACTGGACCATGTGTGACTTTATAAAACAGCATGTTGTTGTTACAGTCAACTGGTTCCGGATCCATCCTGAGATAAACCGGTGATATTAAAGAAACTAGTGACATCAGGTCAGATAACACAACTAGTGGATCTTTAAGGTGAAGTTAGTGTAAGCAGGGTTTCAGTTCGAGATCATTAACTGAGAGTATCTGAGTCCTCACTGAGACTTCAGTTACCTGTAGTTACCTCACAGCAGCAGCAGATGTCGCTGTGTTGATGTTTTATTATTATTATTATTATTATTATTATTATTATTATTATTATTATTATTATTATTATTATTATTATTATTATTTTGTTTTCTTTTTAAACCATTAGCTCTTAATCTACTTTTTATTATTACTTCTTCTTCTTCTTCTTCTTCTTCTTCTTCTTCTTCTTCTTACTGAAGTTTTTGTTGTTATTATTATATTATTGTTGTTATTTATTATTGTTGTATTTATTTATTTATTTATTTATTTATTTTACTAAAACTGATAAACAGTAACCCTCCTGTTTGTTTATGATTTTACCTGAACAAACCTGATCAGATGACATCAGATTCGTTGGTGTCAGATTCCTTCTAGATGCTTTATATGACTTTGTCTATATTGTGATGCAGGCAGTTTTTAATCTTGAGAGGCGATTGTAATGTTGTTACATGATTTACTAGATGGAGGTCAAAGACTACAACACTTCTACATTCTACAGTGCTAGAAGAGAGAGGGGGGGGTTGGTTTTAACAGCTAAGACTTTTGGTTCTACTTGGTACACACACACAGACACACACATACACACACACACACACACACACTAGGCCTCATTATCATACACTACAGCACTTAATACCTAAATACATTCTGGACACTGATTGGTCGTCAGGTGTTGATTAATCCTCTCTATCAGCAGCTCTGACTGTAGCTCAGGTTTATATTAATGCACTCATTCTTATGCGTTATGGTTTCCATGGTAACAGCTCCCTCACAGGCGCATGTACCCTGGAGGCTCCGCTGATAATAAACAGATCCTGTATGGAAGGAGTCTCCAGTGTCAGAACTTAGAAATATCTTATTATATCCTTAATAAGTGTAGGAGTGAGAACGAAGGAGGCTCCTGAGGGGGCGAGTGTTTGGAACTGCTACAATCTGTGATTACAGGAACTTAGTTTCAGAACATTAACTGTAAATAAACACATTAAAAGGTTAATTATTTAATGAGTATAATGTCTGATATTTGTTGGTGGTATAAAGGGGTAACTGTGGTGACTTCCTGTAACAGTGGGCTCTTATTTCCCGTAGTGCACTTGGACAGGAAGCAGGAGTTCTGTAGGAATCTTCTTTAGATATCAGGTCAGATGATCATGTGATTTTAAAGTGAAGTGATGTGGTGTGTTTTTGTGGTATTGTAGTCTAAGGAGCAGCTGAAGCAGGTTGGTGTGGATTTGGTTTAAGGTCAGAGATCGATGTTAACACTCCACATTACACAGCCTGTAATTATATCAGGAAGCTTTCAGTGGTATCTCTCTGAGTGAAGCTCTAAACCGCAACATGATCACTCTGTAGGGACCCTAGTGCTCTCTGCACCAGCCTTCCTCACGTCTCACTGATGTTTCCCACAACGCCGAGGTGTCCGGGGGCAAACAGGGTGGAGTGTAAGGTTCATTCTGATCATCCAATCACAGGTCTGATTATCCAGCATCCACGAGCTGACCACTGAACCCCAGATCTGCTGTTAACAGATGACACAGTGATGTGTTTATGTCCTGCTACACAACACAGCTCACTGTTTATTTCCTGTCAGCTTGTTTCTCATCATCAGTGACAGTTGATCAGTGATTAGCGAGCTGTGGAGGAGCTGTTACTATAGCAACCATGAACTGTTAGGAGAAGCGCATTAATATAAACCTGAGCTACAGACTGAGCTGCTGTTAGAGAGAATTAATCAACACCGGATGACCAATCAGAGTCCAGTGAAGTGACTCACACGAGGATGTAACATGAACTGTACTGAATTTAGGAGCCATGCCTTTTATTCTAAAGCAAACTGTAGTCTAGACAACGTGTGTGTGTCTGGGCAGGGGCGTAGCCATCATTTAAAAAGTGGGGGGGACGAAATGTCTAGTGTTATCTGTTTTTTTTTTTCAGTTAACCCTTGTGTAAATGACAGGTTTTATTTTTAATCATGATTTTTTTAATCATGCTTTATATGCGTTATGATTATATATGATTATAAAACAGAAAGAAAGAATGAAATAGAACAGCTTGCCACTGGGAAAGTACCCTTAAAAGGACATCTTTGTACCTTATTTAACCCCAAAAATTTATAGTTGTACATTAAGGTACACATTGGTACTCTAAGGTAGTAATGTGTACCCTTTTGAGTAGAAAGTACAAAGATGTCCTTATAATGGTACTAAGAGTATATTGTTTACATATTTCAAGTTGTATTTTGTGTATGCACAGTATGGCACGCAGTAATGGATACTTGCACATTCAAATAATACTTAATTTTTTTTGTACGTTCAAAACACAACATAAATATTGACACGTTGAAGAAACATTTCCTCAAATTGTCATAATTCATATAATGTTAGCTTGCATAATGAAAACAAATGATGTAAACAGTGCATGATATTTTCTTTGAGAAACAATTACATTACAATTAAATCATTATTTTAATTTTAATTGCCCTGCGATGGGTTGGCACTCCGTCCAGGGTGTATCCTGCCTTGATGCCCGATGACGCCTGAGATAGGCACAGGCTCCCCGTGACCCGAGGTAGTTCGGCTAAGCGGTAGAAGATGAATGAATGAATGAATGAATGAATGAATAATTTTAATTCTATTCATTACATTCATCCCAAGCTAGAATACTGAGAATACACATGTATCTATTTATATTAAAAAAAGCCTCGTTTGCATACAATTTTAATGCAAAAAATACAAACAAAAAGAGCAAATCGACCAGCAAAAATGAATTTGATTCATTTGATTGATTTCTTCTGTGAACCTTTTCTTTAATTTATGTTTACTAAAACATTAGAAACGACACTTTACTAGTCTACATCATCACTTAGCCCTTGTTATCTAGTGCACTATGCTAGTGAATATTTCATTTGAGGTTGTGTTTGTGTGTGTATGTGTTAATACATGCTGGTAACTAACTCTTCAGTAGACCATTTTTTCTTCTTTTCACACTCAGAGATGTTTTGGTCGACAGCAGCAACGTTATTAGTGATGTCCATGTAAAATAATTAGAAAATTAAGAAAAATGGATCGTGGCCAGTTTAATCTGGTCTGACTATTAAAATGACATCTTTAACCCTTGTGTTGTCCTCCTATACAAATTAGGAGCGCTGAGTCAACTTGACTTTGTCTGTTTTGACATAAATAAATAAACCTTATTTATATACAAAAATGCCTCATTTTTTAGTAAAAAAAAAAAAACAGAAATTTTGAATTATTTTCACTATAGAGGCACAAAAGTTGATGCACGATTACAGGCTGGTATATTTCAAGGGCAGGAGATTGTTTTGAAACCATTTTGACCATTTTTAATGTCAGCAAATAATAAAACCTGTTTTTTTCCAGGCCAAATTGACTTGAATGCTTATAAATCAAAAATTCTACAATTATCACCATTCTGTGTGTAATATCTATTTTACACTTGTAATATGTAGTTTACCCACCTGATGTCATCTGATCAACCAACAACAGGCTAAACACACACACACACACACACACACACACACACACACACACACACACACACACACACACACACACACACACATTCAAAAACATGCCATAATTTCATGTGAATAAAACTTTGTTTACCTCCTTATGTTTTGTTTTTATTATAATTAATTTATGAACGATAAACCTTATGAAATTTTGCCATGTTTTGGGTAAAATAAGCAGAAATTATTAAATATTATTTTGGATAACCACTGACTGATAAATGTCAAACATTACTCAGCATATCTCCAGGCCAAAGCTGACTGATGCAACTAAATTCATAAATAAGAGAGAGGAAACAAATATGATCTGAATATGAAAACACAACGTGTGT
This sequence comes from Tachysurus vachellii, assembly GCF_030014155.1. NCBI lineage: Eukaryota > Metazoa > Chordata > Actinopteri > Siluriformes > Bagridae > Tachysurus > Tachysurus vachellii. Next base: position 3,099,941 of record NC_083462.1, on the reverse strand, counting down.
GTGTGTGTGTGTGTGTGTGTGTGTGTGTGTGTGTGTGTGTGTGTGTGTGTGTGTAAAGATTGTTGGTAGAAGAAGAAGAGAAGATATTGTCCCCAGCTGGACAAATGCATATAACAAGTGTGAAATATTTACAAATGATTGTTTTTGTTTTTTTGGAGGCCCAATGAATTGCAATGCCCAATGCTTGTGTGTGTGTGCGTGTGTGTGTGTGTGTGTGTGTGTGTGTGTGTGTGTGTGTGTGTGTGTAGCATCATTTCGGTAGATCATATTTTGCCCTCTGCTAGGCAAAGGTATATCAAAAGTGAGAAATATTTACAAATGTGTAGCTTTTTTTTCTGGAGGCCTAATGAAATGCAATGCCCAATATGTGTGTGGTTGTGTGTGTGTGTGCGCACGCATGTGTGTGTGTGTGTGTGTGAAATGTTTACAAATGTGTAGCTTTTTTTGTCTGGAGGCCAACTGAATTGCAATGCCCAATGCTTTGAACAGTGTTTGACTGTGTGTGTGTGTGTGTGTGTGCGTAGCATCATTTCGGTAGATCATATTTTGCCCTCTGCTAGGCGAAGGCATATCAAAAGTGTGAAATATTTCCAAATGTTTGGCTTTTTTTTCTTTTCTGGAGGCCTAATGAAATGCAATGCCCAATTTGTGTGTGTTTGTGTGTGTGTGCGTGCATGTGTGTGTGTGTGGGGTGTGAGTGTGTGTTTTGAGTGCGTGTGTTAGTGGACATTTTACGTGTGCATTTTTGTGTCTGTATGCATGTTCATTGCGCTGAAAAGGGCAAAAGTGTGACCTATTGCCCCACTAAATGTGGCCGAGTCAAAATGACCCAAGAGGATAACGAATGCGTAGTATATACTGTTCTGAACACATAGTTCAACAAAAATAGACAAAATTAATTTAAAATTAAAATGCTTGCAAAGTCCATAATTTGGAACAATCCTGGTAAATTTCAGGCAAATATGTGGAAGAAAACCAAAGTTATGACACATTAAATTCTTCCAGCGGGGTCAAAAAGACGCAGGGACAACATGAAGGTTAATGTCACTATTCGTCGTCCTCGTCTCTGTCGTGTACATACAGTGACACACACTTGATATTATGTAGAATTGGCAGAGTTAAACATGCTGTAAAATCTCAGTTCAACATTATCTTTATTCTTATTTGAAGGGTTTTGATAACACACTTGTTAAAACAAAAGCCGTTATAAAAGAGTTTATATAACGTTTGTCAGCTATTTTTCCTTATAATCCTTTAAATTAAAACTTGCTAATTATTCAACAAGAGCAACAGGCAGAGTTACTAAACATTGTGCAACACAATTCAGATACCATATGCCAACTTACGCTGCTTGACATTTTTATAAAAAAGGAGTGAAGCGTTTTTTGCCACTTTGAGCTCATCGTAACCGAACGCTGGACCGCGGGTGCGACTCGAGCTACAGTACTGGGGGCGCGTGATGATGACGTGACAAGTGAGTGACTGATTGCCGTGAACGTCATGTATAGACTATCTTTAACTTTCTTGTATCTTTGAATTTTAAATCACTCTGCATTTCTATACATTGCTCCATTAAAACCTCAACATGTGGTGAACACAACTCTCCACTAAAAAAGTGAGGGGGACGAATTTACTTTTTATAAAAAGTGCGGGGGACATGTCCCCCGCGTCCCCCGCGTAATCTATGCCCCTGTGTCTGGGTGTGTGTGTATGTGTAAGAGTGCAATAAGAATGTCTGAAGAATGAAGATCTCATTTTACAGCAGTGACATCATCATGACCATCATCATCATCATCATCATCATCATCACACCAAATAAATTTGTATTTCTGGTTTCTGTTTTGTTTGGTGAAGATCTGCGTGTGTATGTGCTGTGGTGTGTTTAGTATCAGAGGCTTCCTAACACACACACACTGGCTCTTCAAGTCCGACAGCTTCGGCGTGGAATCCGAGCGTCATTACAGTGACTTCTCAGCACACCAGTCTTCCACTTCCACTCACCTTCAGCCATCAAAATCACATTTATTTCTCATGTTTAAATACAGATCAGTAACAGCTGCATCGCCGATTCGACTGCGTTGCGATTTCAGAACAAACGTCCTTCAAAAAAGTGCGCAGATTGTAAACTGAGTCCTGGGGAGTTGAGCACAGAGCTGTGTGTGAGCTGTGTGTGAGCTGCATATGAGCTGCGTGTGAGCTGCGTGTGAGCTGCGTAGAGTTCAGACACGTCATGATGAAGGCAGACACCTGAACACACATGAAGAGGAAGAAGTTTTAGTAAATATAACGAGGCAAACATCTCAGTATAACACAGAATGGTTTAATAAAACATCTCAGGCCACTCATCAGAGTGTAAAAACAGGCCTAAAACAACATTTACAAATGTAAAAAATGTACATTTTCTTTCTAACCTCTACGACAACGATGGTCAAATATGTCATTATTATTATTATTATTATTATTATTATTATTATTATTATTATTATTATTATTATTATTTCTGAGCCTCAAAGTGAAATTGTCTGTTTGGAACAGAGCCGAGTCGGATCTTACCTCTGTGTAAACCGTGATGACTTCATAGGGCCACTAAAGTATAAAGTGCTTGATTTCTCCCTTTTGCTCGTAATCTCTGACAGTCCCTTAATCCCTCGGCTACGTCCTAATCCTTCGTTCTTCTTTCCTATCTTCACCTCGTCCACTCCTTCAGGCCAGGAGCTGCTGGTACGGCACGTTGAGGTTCCCCAAGTACCAAAAGATCCAGAACATGAGGCTGATGAAGATGATGATGGGCCCAGAGAGCACAAAGAAGTCCCAGAAGCTGAGCGGTGCGAGGATGCCTAGCAGGAACAGGACGAGGCCGACCACGTCCAGGACAAGGGCCAGGAGGAAGAAGCCGAAGCAGCGTCCGATGTACGCAGTGCAGTCCATAGCTCCAGCATGTAGAGAACTCAGTGTGGGTTACAGAACAGAGCAGCTGAGACGCTCCACATTCCTGCACTCGCTTAACGAGTCCGACTGCTACGGTGCTGCGAGGTGTCCTCGCCCTGTGTGACGACATCATGCCACGTTAACACACACACACACACACACACACACACACACACACACAGTAGGGACTTATAAAAATGCCTTTGACTGATAATCCTGGAGATTTATAATCCTCAAACCTGAACTGAGCTCAAACACACTAAAACACCCACACACCTGTCACAAGGTAGTATGTGTGTGTACAGTATGTGTACGTGTGTGTGTACGTGTGTGTGTATGTGTAGTTTAGAGCAGAAACACACACTACTGTGTAATAAAAGGAGTGAAAGAACAGAAGCTGTGACACAGCAGAGTAACACAATCTCTGACACACCAAACATTACAACAAAAGGACCTGAAATAAACCAGAAAATTACCTCAAACTTCTGCTGTGAGATTCAGCAGCTGTGTCTCCAGGACACAGTGGGGTGTGACGGTAAGGTCCGGTGCAGCAGCAGGATAAAATAACCTTAAACACTGTGCAGTGTAGAGATACACACAGACACACATATACACACATTCACACAAACAAAAACACACACACATTCACACAGACACACATATACACACATTCACACACATTCACACAGACACACACATATACACACATTCACACAGACACACACCCACACACACATACACACATTCACACACACACGCACACATATACACACATTCACACAGACACACACACACATGCACACATACACACACATGCACACACATTCACACACTCTCACACAAACACATACACACACATTCACACATACACACACACATTCACACATACACACACACGCACACATTCACACATACACACACTCTCACACAAACAAAAACACACACATTCACACATACACACACATACACACACATTCACACAGACACACACATTCACACATTCACACACACACACGCACACATATACACACATTCACACAGACACACACACACACACGCACACATACACAAACACGCACACACATTCACACACTCTCACACAAACAAAAACACACACACATTCACACATACACACACATTCACACATACACACACATTCACACATACACACACACGCACACATTCACACATACACACACTCTCACACAAACAAAAACACACACATTCACACATACACACACATACACACACATTCACACAGACACACACATTCACACAGACACACACAAACACGCACACATACACACATGCACACACTGTGACAAAATGGTGACTTTTTTAAAACACAAGTTTAAATTCTCAATATGAAAAAATAAAAAAGATACAATTAAAAATAATAACAGAAGAAAAACAAAAAGTTCTCATTGAAATTCTATAATGTTTTTAATAGAAAACTTTTAAGTGTAAAAAGAACTTTTTTTCTTTAATTAAAAACCTGAAAAATGTTTTAAAATAAAGCAAATCGTAAAAGAAACACTGTTGGTGTGTTCTTTAATTTATTAAAAAATAAAATAAAAAAAGCCAAAAGGAAAATATCAGAATGTCTATAAAATAAAACATTTAAAGTTTTTATATTAAAAGTAAAAGCTTTTTAATCCGTCAGAATGTTTGCAGGTAATTTGATGCATAAACACAAAAAACAAACAGAGTGGAAATATTTATATATTTATTATTTTTGATGTAAACAATAAGATATTTATTTATTTATACAAATCATTGCACATTTAATGAAATAATTGAGATGCATGTTGTGTAGTGAAACGTGTGTGTGTGTGTGTGTGTGTGTGTGTGTGTGTGTGTGTGTGATAAAGTGACAGTGACTCAGAGCAAAATAAATTAAAAAATAAATTAAGAGATAAATAAAGTGAAAAATAAAAGTGATGAAAGTGAGAACGCTGGTGATTTTCCACCACACGCTGAAACCAAAGACGGGTTTTTCATTAAAACCTGTCTGACCACTCTGACTTCCTGTCTCTCTCTCTCTCTCTCTCTCTCTCTCCTGGTGAGGGAGTGTAATGTAATCTCATGTAAACATGTTTGCATGCAGGCTCGGCCGGTTTGACTGAGAAATCCTTTCACTGGAGCAAAACTTTCAGAACAAACACAGACAACGAACACGCAACACACACAATGAACACGCAACACACACAGTCACTAAAGCCATGAGAACAAAAAGCTTTAGAGGAGAAACAAACAAACACTTCCCCTGAACCCACACAGACAGAAAGTGCACCTGCTACAGTGATGGTGTGTGTGTGTGTTTGTGTGTGTCTATGTACAGTTCACACAGTAATAAATATAGTGAAATAAAGTGACAATAAGTTAAACACGAGGTCTGATTTCCACACGCCATCAAATCCTCCACAAGAACCTCCACATACACCTGAAAACACAGAGAGACGGGTTTAAAATAACACACACAAATATACAAACACATACCCACGCACACACTCACATATATACACACGCTCACAAACATATACACACACATACACACAAACACACACACACACACATATGCACAAACTCACACATATACACACACACACAAATATACACACACATGCACACAAACACACCCACACGCACACACACACACACGCGCACACACACATGCACATGCACACAAACACACGCCCACACACACACACGCACATGCACACAAACACACCCACACGCACACACACGCATACACACGCACATGCACACAAACACACACACGCGCACACACACACGCACACACACGCACACACACAAACTTTGCTCTAGAATAAGAGTTTGTCGTCTGAGTGAGAGACGTGTGTTTAACAGAACTCTTACATGTGAGATGTATTTATTATCACATTTATTTATGTGATAAAGTATAAAAGACAAACACTGTGTGTAAATCTGAACTATAACTCTATATATGAACATCAATGTGTCTGGACTCCCTGCTCACTGTAAGGAGTCATGTTAACAGTAGTCTGTTTGTTCTTCTATAGTCTCCGGATGATTATTAACCCATACGTCACGTCCCTGAGTGTGCCACGTGTTACACAAACAGAACTCGGCAAGTGTCTTCAATTTGCATCCATACTTTACATTTCACTTCTCAGGTTGGTTATTGTGTGTGTGTGTTTGTGTGTGTGTGTGTATGTGTGTGTGTATGTGTTTGTATGTGTGTGTGAATGTGTATGTGTGTGTGTGCGTGTATGTGTGTGTGTGTATGTGTGTGTGTGTGCGTGTATGTGTGTGCGTGTATGTGTGTGCGTGTGTATGTGTGTGTATGTGTGTGTGTGTATGTGTGTGTGTATGTGTGTGTATGTGTGTGTGTATGTGTGTATGTATGTGTGTGTATGTGTGTGTGTATGTGTGTGTGTATGTGTGTGTGTGCGTGTATGTGTGTGTGTATGTGTGTGTGTGTATATGTGTGTGTATGTGTGTGTCTGTGTGTGTGTATGTGTGTGTATGTGTGTGTCTCTCTGTGTGTGTATGTGTGTGTGTGTGTATGTGTGTGTGTGTGTATGTGTGTATGTGTGTGTGTATGTGTGTGTATGTGTGTGTGTTGTGACGTTAGTGTGAAAAGTCAGCTTAGATTTCATATGACATTTCTATCAGCTATAGCTTTGTCGTGCTGGACACACACACACACACACACACACACACACACACACACACACACATATACTGACCACGTCTGACAACACAAATTAAAGAAGGGGAACAAATTAGTGAGGAAAACAATCTCACACAAAACGTCTGAGGGGAACAAAGTCACACTTTTACTACATTTACTATCCACGATCATAACATACAATAAACTCCTGAGTAGCAGAGAGTCCCAGACATACTGTAGGGTTATTATTATTATTCCTGTTATCTTTAGACTGATCATTAAAGTGTTAGTAATAATACTAGCAGTACTGCATGGACATCTGTGCTGATCAGATGGAGTGTAACAGTTGTGTAGTGATGTTATTGTGCGAGTGTAACGACAGATTATACAGGTGCGAGTAAATACATTCGTTTCAGTTCATTCAGTTCTCTTTTATTGCACTTTTAAGATTTAAATCGGCTCAGTTTCACATTATACGATCGAATATCTGTGTGTTCTAAACTTATTATAATATACAGTCTTATTAAAAATCTATCTGTATCAATATTTAATCTGTCAAGTCTATAACTAATCTGAAGCAGAAATATTTTTAGGTTATGCTTTTTTAGGTCTTATGTTTGTTATACCACTTTACATATATTTATATTTATGCATAAATATTCAACATTATTATTATTATTATTATTATTATTATTATTATTATTATTATTATTATTAAGTAATACTATTGGTGTAAATTTGTAAGTGTTTCCTGATGTTCTATTGAATTTGTCCTACTTTAAATGTTTTGTTTGTTTGTTTGTTGTTTGTTTGTATTCTGTTTGTTCTGTTTGTTCTGTGATTAAAGCAGAAACTAAACTCCACTCTCAGATCCTCAGGCTGTTCTTCTGGCAGAACTTTTAAAGGTGGAAACAGTCCTAAAAATTATTGTTTTCTTTTTTAATGAATTGTTATTAACTGAATAAGAAGCAAGCTGATATTGATACGGCTCACATGATGATGATGAGGGTGATGATGAGGGTGATGATGAAGGTGAACTCGCCTGTTCTCAGACTGTCTCCTTATCCTCAGGTTCGAACGCTTCATTGGTGTAAGCCGCAATTTTATCGCTCTTCCCTCCATCATCCTCTTCCTCCCCCTCCTCCTCCTCCTCCTCCTCCATCTCCTGCTCATCTTCCTGACCTTTCCCGGTGTCTCCTCTCCACTTCACTGTGCTCATGCGCTCCGACAGTTTCCTAGCGATCCGTCCGAAGCCGATGCGCTTTCCGTCTGCTCCGATGTTCCCTGCGTACCACATGACCCACATGCCGAGGCCGACGAACATGAGGACGGCGCCGGTGAGCGCGAGGAAATCCCCGTACACACGCCCTGCGATCTGCGGGGACGCGGCCAGACCCACCAACAGCAGGAGGAAGCCGACCAGGTCAAAGATCACCGCCAGGAAGAAGAGCGGCGCGCACTGTCCTATAATCCGCTTCGGATCCATCACTCAAGATGCTGAGGATCCCGGGAGCGCGCGTCGGCTCCTTAAACCACCCCAGGAGCGCAGGGACCCGCCCTGTGTGACGTCATCTGCACCTGAGCCAGGTGCGAGCTCCTGTTGACTGAATGGGGTCAAGCAGAAACCCCAAACATGCGGCAGTGCGGTGACGTCACTGTTACCTCCCTGAAGCTGATTAGTTTCCTCTAACGTCACATCGCCAAGTGATTCACTACTTTCTGATGTATTACACAAACACACATTAGCTCCATTTTACGTGGAGAAGAAAAATTAACTAAAAACCTAGTTCCAGTTCCAGATAAACAGCAGTGTGTTCCTCAGGGGTTACTGTTGGGATATTAATGACTTCAGTTATCCCGAATACACCTGTACTGTATATTTACTTCCTGTTGCACTTCCTGTTGTGACTCTTCCACATGGCAGTATTTCAGCCCATGTGGACATTTGTGAGTCAAATGATGCTGCATGCAAAATGTGTGCGCTAAGCAAATCATCCAGAAGGTCACACAACGTCCATTACTTTATTACCATCACTGCAGGTTCATCCTGCGTTCACTAATCACATCATCAACACTCAACTAATTAGTCATGACCACGTAATTAAGAGCAAAATCATGACTTATTCTGTGTTCATGTTAAATGAACAGTAATCACTGTAGTGTGTGTTAGTGACACAAAGCGAACATACTGACACTGTGTGATCCACATAATTAATTCCTCTTACTTCTTTTCATATTTGTGACCAGTTTTAATGAATAACGAAGACCGTCAACCTGCTGATAGGATAAATCATTACAATACGAACTATAATGTCTTTAACAGGTGATATAAAGCACACGTCATTAGAACAATAATGTTTCCTGTCAGTTTGAATCTTTCTCCAACACAGATGCATTATGGGTAGACCGACTGAGGAATGAAGTGATAATACAACACGGTCATTTGTTCGAACCCGACACGACTCTCATTCGTCTTTCAAGTAATTCGGTTTACAAGAAGTAGAAGAGTGAAAAAAACCCAGAGATGTATTTTATGAGTTCTAAAGGTTTATACAGTAGGTGATATCATACAGTTGGTATGTTGTGAGAGTAAAGTTCTCCCAGCACTCAGAAGATCAGACTCGGAGTATTGATTTGAGCGCTGATCATTTATTAGATTGTTCTTAAATATCTCTTTCCATTTGGCGTAATAGCATTAGCGTGGCGCTCTCTGCTCTTAGCGCTTTAGCGTTCTGAAACAAAAATGTGGTCCTCACACAGGCAGAAACACACGAACGATACTGTGATCATTTCCAGTGCAGATGTTTGATCAGACAGAAGGAACTTTGTGGACAAGTTGTATTCACAGTTTGAGTGAGAATTTAATACTGAAAATGTGCACATCACTCACACAGTGTCACTTCAGTCTGTATTTTCTATCCCTGATTTTTTTTGTTACTTAAATCTAAATACAACAAACTTTCTGAGTGTTAATAATAATAATGAAATCTTTGGACTTAAGTCCCCAGGTCTACTCAGCCTGCTCATACATCCTTTCAACACTCTTTTACACCTGTGGAAGGTAAAGATGTAGTCCAGAGTCAGTCAGAAGATGTGGTGTGATTGTTCTCAAGGT
>NC_083462.1:3082740-3085240 GCF_030014155.1 Tachysurus vachellii | reverse complement strand
AATGCTAGAAGAGAAACAGCAGGCAGGTGTGTGTGTGTGTGTGCGTGTGTGTGTGTTTGTGTGTGTGTGTGTGTGTGTGTGTGTGTGTGTGTGTGTTTGTGTGTATGTGTGTGTGTGCATGTAGAGAAACAGAGACAGCAGCCCTGCCTTGTCCAATTAGAGCAGTGAGAAAACAAATCTGTCAGAAATAAGACTGGGCTGAGCCATTGATCTGTTTACCCAAAGCGTTACACACACACACACACACACACACACACACACACACACACACACACACACACCTGTGTAGACCGTCTGGGTGGGTCTTAATTGCCTCACACATACAGGGAAAATGAAGAAGCTGTTTTCTATCACTGTTCATTGTTTTGTGTGTAAATAAAAATGGCAGAAAAAAAAATCCTCAAAGTTTAACCAAAGAAAGTCAAGGATGAAAATAAGTGTGTGTTTCAGTTCAGTTCTATTAGACAGCAGATCATATCATATTACAAACACAGCCTTCTTCCACCTTAGAAATATTGCCAAGCTGAGAAACATCCTGTCTGTATCTGATGCTGAGAAGCTAGTTCATGCTTTCATGACCTCTAGACTGGACTATTGTAATGCATTACTAGGTGGTTGTCCTGCATCTTTAATAAATAGGCTACAGTTAGTCCAAAATGCAGCTGCCAGAGTTCTCACTAGGACAAGAAAGTATGACCATATAACCCCAATTTTATCATCTCTACACTGGCTACCTGTTAAGTTTAGAATCGATTACAAACTGCTGCTACTTACGTACAAGGCTCTTAATGGTTTAGCTCTTAACTATCCTGCTGAAAATTCCAGCATAAACCAGCATGAATTCCATGCTGGTCCAGGCTGGTTTTTACTGGTTCATGCTGGTCAGTGCTGGTATAGTGCTGGTATAGTGCTGGTCAGTGCTGGTATAGTGCTGGTATAGTGCTGGTATATCTGGGTGTCCAGCATGGTCATGGTGTTATCAAGCAACACGGGGCTGGTGTAGCTGGTTAACCAGTATGATCTTGCTGGAATGAGCTTTATGGGAACAACCTTTATTTTTGCTTGTGTATGTTTCTATGTAAGACATTAATATAAGATTAAAACACAACATATTGGAATATATTTAATTATAAGTGTTATTTCTTTTGTCCCTCTTTTGAATAAAGAACTGAAATAACAAAGCTCAAAAAGTTTTGAATAACAAAGAATAAAAACATTTAAAAGTCGTTCGTTAGGGATTAAAGTGTCTCCACAAATTATATATAGTAATACCAACAAATGTTGACTTCCTGTGCTCCATGAGGGAAGCAGCATATAAATCATACAGAATGATGGTTTTTTGAAATATTTATATAATCCATTTGTCTCAATTAAGAAGCAGTTAAGTTGTTTGTCTGTTTTATTAGTAAAGCGGTAATGTGAAGAGATATTACCCAGCATCAGCGTTGCTATGCAACCTTTAAAGCAACTATGTTCACGAAGGTAAATGTAGTTCCTGCACTTTCCTAAAATAAATCTTGCAATGATTTCGACTACATTATATACCTTACATTATATACTACATTATATACCTTACAGTGTTTATCGAAATTAGTATAAGTGCACGTGTTCCAGATCATCATGTTTTTTCCACCGTAATTAGGATTTTGTTTTGGGGTAAATAAAAAGCTTCCGCTTCTACACAATGAATCTGCTGATCACTGGGAATCAGAATGTTTGCATACGTGAGGTACCTGGATGATGGCTGCATGGCAGTTGTTACAACTAGCGAAATTAAGGACTTTAACTACGACATGTTTGACCAAACTCAGGTTTATTGGGTACGATGGAAGCAAGACTTCTTCAGGGCACAAATACTGATGCTTAAAGGTATGTAACTTAAGCAGTAGCTGTTTTATCGTAACTCGTTCACTGCACAATATAAACAAATGAGTGATATATAGTTTTGTTTCTTATTTTGTTGCTATAATTTTTCAGAGAATAAAGAAGATATAGAGCAGGAGTTGTCTAAAGGCAAACGACTCCTCCGGGTAGCACCTCTTAAAAAACATGGTCATCACCACCACATACTACTTGTTACTCGCTAAAAGAGAGAGTGGAAGTTAAGACCAAAAATGTGTGTTGTAAAGGTTATATTGTGTAATGTTATTTGTGCACGTGTGTATATTATAGTGTGATGGTAAATGTCATTGTCCAATAAATATTTTAAACAAACTTATACATATACAGTACACACACACACACACACACACACACACACACACACACATATATATATATATATATATATATATATATATATATATACGTATAAAGAAAGCCATGCAAATGATTGATAGGAATATCCAGAATGTTTTTCTTTATTAAAAAGTGAATTGCAATTCTCTAGAAAAGTGTCTTGGTCTTTATTTAACTATGAATATGCACTAAGAAATGTGATATGTAACAAATGGGTTTTCAATTCAATTCAAGTTTATTTGTATAGTGCTTTTTACAATGG
>NC_083462.1:3057740-3077740 GCF_030014155.1 Tachysurus vachellii | reverse complement strand
GATACTGAAGTGGATTCAAGAAATTCCAGAATACCCAGAATGCACCACATCCTGCCTGAGCTAAACTCCCATCACACACACACTCACTTTCACACACACACCTGATCACCTGATTACGGGTTACACACACTTGGACTTTAACTCTGCGGTATTTGGATTTGTTTACCTGTTGCACTAAAGTCCACCTGCAGAAAGTCCACACTAAAGTCCACATCCTGCAGAATATTAAAGCTACCAAATGCTTTCATTTAGAACAAAAGACAAAGTTGGAAGAAGGACAACCAGAAGTGTGTTATGTTTATTAGTTGGTTTTATTGATCCTTATCAGAAATAGCAGTAAGCTTTGTGAAGGACTGATGATGATGATGATGATGATGATGATATTACAAACTGAACAGGAAGATCAAAACAGTCCACATATCACACATTGTTTAGCTATTTCATGACACACCACTGACACATTCCTGTCACACTTTTTAACACTCCTGACACACTTCCTACATACCCCAGACACACTCCTATACTCCTGGTTGTGTTGACTGGTCTAAATAATACGGATTCTTTACAAGAATTCTTTACATCTAGTTTGGAATTAAAATCACTTCCATGCTCTTAAACCAAAATTCTTTCTATTCTCCATTTTCTTTATCTGATGTTCTGATAAACTCTCTCTCTCTCTCTCTCTCTCTCTCTGTCTCTCTCTCTCTCTGCTGACTGGACTCTGGATCTGTTTCTGGAGTCACCTGAACTAAACCTGAACCTTTTTCACATCTCAGTCTTTCTTCAGTATGGTAAAAAATTATGTATGATAAAAGAGATTATTTTAAAAAACGATGTATTAATAGGTTCTAGAAAGAGTTTCATCTTTTATACCAGTGAATCTATGCGTCTTACCTGGTTGTGATGTTTAATGAATATCTTCAGCCTGACGTTCACTCCAGAACCTGAAGTGTGTGTGTGTGTGTGTGTGTGCAGATTTGCAACACAACCAAAGAACAGTTTCTGTAGCTGTAAAAGTCCATTAATACCAGTTACAGACTTTTACCACTTAATATATTTTAATAAATAAAAGGTTTCAAAAAAAAAGTTGTCAAATTTTCTTGTTTTATTAATTTATTAATCATTTAGTACAACTGTGTGTAAGTGTTAGTGCTCAAACTGAACCATCATCCCTGTCAGTTAACTGAATTTCAGAAATGTTTTGTTAGCGTTGATTTTCCTCTCTGGAAATGATGTTCACAGCACAGCTAATTTCCATGTATTCACCCCCACAAAACTCCACACGACTCACACAGAGATGTGAAAACGACAGAATGACGACTACACGGTGATCGAACCACGGCATGCGCTAAATCTTCCTGTAATGCAGCTTAGCCACCGCAGCTGCTCAGCTAGCATTGACACACAACACCTCTTCTGTCTGTCATACGGTGCCATTACTTTTAGACCTGATTGAAAAACTAGTTTGTTCTTTAATCACCTCATTAATAAGAAATGACTGGATTGCACAAAATTTGTTCAGTTGTTGTCATCATTCAGAACTCATCAATACCTAACCCTAACCCTATAACTATAACCCTAACCCTAATCCTAACCCTAACCCTATAACCCTAGCCCTAACCCTATAACCATACAACCACGCAGGTTAAGACCCTGTGATGGGGGGAGTCATTGTATACTTTCAAAAACCTAATCCTATCCCTAGCCCTAACCTTATAACCCTAACCCTAACCCTAATCCTAACCCTAGCCCTAATCCTAACCCTATAACCCTAGCCCTAATCCTAACCCTAGCCCTAACCCTAACCCAGATTCACCAACAATTTTGAAAAAAGGTGGATTTTCATGAGCACCAGGCTGCTTGTGTGTGTGTGTGTGTAACTTTACTAACTTTACTAACGTAAGCTACGCAAACTCTCTTTGTAAACCCACCTGATTTTGTCACATACACCACACGAAATCGGCTCATTTGTGACCTCAGCAAATAAGAGTGTAAGTGTATGGGCGGAGCTTAACGGTGACGACGTTACAGGTTGAAATGTGTGTGTCACACTTTCTAGCTTTAGTAAACCGTAAATACCAAACTATATATACAGCCAGCTGTGGACCAAGAAAACCAGAAACACAAGAGGTATTCTTCAGTTTCAGTTGAGACATCAGTATCAGGACCAGAAGAGAAAGATCTGCTCAAATGAAAGAAAAGAAAAACAACAACAACAAAAAAAAACAAGCTTAGCAGACATCATTTTAGCAAGTCATTACCCAGAATGCTCTGGTGTCATGGCAGCAGAACCATCCGTGTAGTAAACCAGAGGAAGCTGGAACTAGATTATAAAACCATCATGTGGTCAGAAACGTGACTTAACCACATAATCAGAAGGTGTTTAAAAAATATCACAAACATGCACTCGCCCTTACAAACACACACGTGTACACGTTTACTGTACGACTCTGGATGGTGAGATCACTGAGGTCGGGGTGGGGATAAATAAATAAACAAACAAACAAACAAACAAATAAATAAATAAATAAAAACAACAATCCAGAAATCTGAGCTAACTTTACTCTCAGAACTACAGCTATCACAGCTTATTTACAGTCCTGCACACAAGAAAACTGCCACTAACGCCTCTAAGAGTCGGACAGGAGCTGGTTGATAAAGTGAAAAAATGAAAAAAAAAACAGACAGAAAGTGAAAACAAATGTTTCAACTGTTAACTGTATTGATTGTGCTTTTTAACCTTTACTCCATTTCTGATGAAATGGGGCAATGTTTTTGTTTTCTTTCTTTTGACATTTGCATGGAACACCCATGACTTTTATTTTATATATTTTTTTTCATATCTATGAATAATCTCTAAATCTAAACTGAGAGCTAGAATTATAAACTGTGAGTCTCTTTATATATTTGTAGAAAGTTTATACAGGCTTTAACAGTTCAGCCTTGGGTTGGTTTTTAAAGTCTTTGTTGGACTGCAGCCTATTGTGTGTGTGTGTGTGTGTGTGTGTGTGTGTGTGAGTGAGTGTGTGTGTGTGTGTGTGTGTGTTAATGTGCAAGCCCTTACATTGACCGGAGGCATGAGGAAGAATGTGTATGTATTCTCTCTCTCTCTCTCTCTCTCTCTCTCTCTCTCTCTCTCTCTGTTTTTTTCCCCAAATGACTCAGAAGATGTGGAAGCTGAAGCTTTGAGATGAAATCAGGAACAAGTCAAGGTCAAAAGCAGAAGGAAGAAGAGAATCGAAAATTGGGACTGTTTTCCAGCCTGATAACACACACACACACACACACACACACACACACACACATCGAGTGTTCAGTGACCTCCTGCCCAGTCTTTCTCGTTCTTTCACTCTGAACTGTGAGAAAATCGCTTGGTAATCTTAATGTTTCCAAACCTCCTCCTTTTAGTTCTTTGCTCTGCCTCTTTACCTGTATTTAAACTGTCACTTCTGTTTTGCTGGCTTTGCTACACCGATGTTTCCTATTTCTCTTCTTCTATTCTCTTATTTATTTCTCTTTCTCATACTCTCCTTTCTGTATATTCCATGCAATAAACATTTTTCCTTCTGTCTTCCTCCCTCTGCCTCGGTCCCTGTTTTCACACCGTCACTTCGTTCTTGCTGGCCGTGCGGTACTGATGATGGTGATGCCCAGGTATATACTGCAGGTGGTCGACCGTGTGTGTCCGTCTTGAGGCAAACGCCTGCCTCTTGTTGCCGCTGACGCTCAGCAGCCCATCATTCCCCCTGTAGCTGTCGTCGCTGGCCCCGTCGCTCTGCTGTGAATGCGAGTGTGCCTTCGCCATCCTGTGGTGTCGCTCGATGGTGGGCGTGGGAGGCACAAACATGTCCGTGTGCGAGAGGGCACGAGCCATCGACTTCTCACGCAAGTCGGCTCGCCTCAGAGACAGCAGCTTGTCCGGCGAGAGCAAAGGATCCCGGGACTGCAAGCGATCGGCCGAGAGCATATCCTGCGAAAAGTTGTACGCAGGTGCGACGTAGTCACGGCGTGAGACAACAGGCGAGAGAACGTGGTCCTGAGACATTGCACGCTGCACACGACGTGGCTTCACTCGCTGCACCGGTGTCTCCGGAGCCAACTTCACCAGCTTCGGAGTCACGTCAGGTAGGTGGAGTTTCCTCCCGTAATAGTCATCATCACCTGAGAAACGAAAGAAAGAAACGAAGGAAAGATTATATTCACAGAGTCCTTATTTATTTTGGATAGAAGTAAAGATGGTGATGTCTGTAGAAATGTTTTGTTCACTATTTTGCAAAAACTGTCCAACAGTACCAGGTCATCTGCTTCCGCTTGACCTTTCCATGAGTAACAGAAAACTAATTTAAGGCTGTAACCCTAATCAAAACTGTTAGTTCAACCCCAGGTGGGATTCTCTTTGGTCTTCTCTGGCCGAGTCACTGGCTGTATCCAAATGATGAATGAAGACACACATCTTCACCAAGTGTAAATTAGAACTACTCACTCATTCACTCACTCATCTTCTACCGCTTATCCGAACTACCTCGGGTCACGGGGAGCCTGTGCCTATCTCAGGCGTCATCGGGCATCAAGGCAGGATACACCCTGGACGGAGTGCCAACCCATCACAGGGCACACACACACACTCTCATTCACTCACTACGGACAATTTTTCCAGAGATGCCAGTCAACCTACCATGCATGTCTTTGGACCGGGGGAGGAAACCGGAGTACCCGGAGGAAACCCCCGAGGCACGGGGAGAACATGCAAACTCCACACACACAAGGTGGAGGTGGGAATCGAACCCCCAACCCTGGAGGTGTGAGGCGAACGTGCTAACCACTAAGCCAAAATTAGATTGCCCCCTAAATTAGAACTAATAGAAATGTAATTTTTTTGTACATTTTTATCCTGTGGTGCCACCTCTTCTTTATTAGACCTGGCTGAGCTGTTGTAAGTACATTTTTATGATGTCACTCTGGAAAATGTGACCAACAGCTGATCTGAAGACCATTTTTGAAGGATTATATTTGCAACCTTTGATATCGTCCGCAACGTCTTTTGCTATCAGTGTAGTGACTCTGAGGTCTACAGCATAAGCCTCAGCTATTAGGCAACAATCCTATGACTGATTAATCACCCTGTCCAGGCCCATAGTGGAGCATTCCAAAAAAGACCAAAAGTCAGAGGAACAGCTCTTGAGACTCTTAAACTGTAACATATCAGCTGCAGATTTTGCTCTGCCTTGCTGCACCTTAGCTGCCAACAGTTGCTGGAATGAGGACATCCTAATTATGGTCTTGCACCATAGTCTCTGGTAGGAGGAGCAGAGTGAACCATTACTGACTTCTCATCCCTCAAACATCTTATTTCACTGGCTAGTTTGTAGGTTAAGGTCAGGCATAATGCTCACCATCTTTCCTGAATCCATCTGCTCTAACCAGCATCACCAAGCAATTATAGGACAGGAGAGAAGGCAGCAGAGAAGAAAATTATAGGTCTATACCTAAAGTGGAATACAATAACATCCATGTTTCAGCTACAATCAATTCTGGCACAGTGGGGAGCCTTATAGATCTGCATCAGCTCTGAGCTCTCCATATCCTGGTGGGATTTTTCCAGCAAGCTCAGCACATGTAAAGGATATTCAAGAACCAACTAATCCCTACAGCTGCATATAAGGTCACACCATACTCATAATACCACAAGATGATCAAGTGACTAGGATATAGAGGGCTGGTTGCCAGCTCTGAATGTTTATAATCAGTCAAGAAGCGGTGTACATTTATAGCTTTAAAGGTGTTCAGTAAGTCCACAGAGCTTCCTCTAATTGGACCTATTGTTTGGTGTTACACGTCTGTGCTAAGGCCAGCTGCTCTTCATCTTGTCCTTGGCATCCTGCTGGATTCTCAGCGCTACAACAATAAGAGCCTACAACTCTAGAGCAGCTGCAAAAACCAATCCATTTCCATGACATCTATATTTTATGCTTCGATTCTACAACATCCTCCATCCATACCTGACATTTAAAGTGTTAGTAATCACATTTGGGATGAGAGCTTGATCACTTGACATCTAGGAACTCCTTGTCATCAAGCTTGCAAATAAAAGACTAGCAATGTTTGTTGGGCTCTGTATCCGATCATGGTGTATGCAGGTCATAGGAACTGCGAGGACATCCAGGCAGCTTATGCACCTTTTCCAATGAGGCAGTTTGAGTGCTGGTTCGGAGCCTAATTTAGAAACAGTTCTTTCTTTTTCGACAGCCAAAGCACCGGCTCTGAACCATTAAAAGTGGTTCTTAAGTAGCACCAAAACGTTGCTGGTCTAGACTTAAGAACCGCTTGTGTCAGGGGCTGTGGGCGGGGCTACTGTTAGGGACTGGGGGCGGGGCTACTGTTAGCGCATTTGATAATGTACCTTAAGTATACGTTGTTTATGTTTATGTTTAATATGTTTAATACACTTTTACTTTACCGCGATATGATACATTATCAGCACACATGATAGTAAGTAGCTACATGCTAAGGCTAACTTTTTTCTGTGTTAATGATAAAATAACGTTATGCACTTTCTCGATAACAACCTCCTTTTATACAGATTACATGGAGCTGCACGTACACGTTGGATTCGCCACGTTTGGGTGTTAATGTAGGTTCACAAAGCCATGAGCATTAACAGTAAAGCAACATCCGCCATTGTTGATGTGTTTGTGTTTGTCGCTGCTGCGCTAACGTTGCTGGGACACGTGACACGTATACAGTGACGTCAGACTCGGCTCTGTGATGCTCTCTAACTGATGGAAAGGCAAACCGGTTCTTAGAAGGTTCGCCAGTGGAACCAACTTTGAACCAGCACCAGCGCTAGCTCTGAACCAGCACCCGGTTCTTTTTGGTGGAAAAGGGGTATTATGCCCCTTTTCCACCGAGGCAGTTCGAGTGCTGGTTCGGAGCCAGAGCCTAATTTAGAACCAGTTTTTTGTTTCGACCGCCAAAGCACCGGCTCTGAACCAGGAAAAGTGGTTCTTAAGTAGCACCAAAACGCTGCTGGTCTAGACTTAAGAACCGCTTGTGTCCGGGGCTGTGGGCGGGGCTGTGGGCGGGGCTACTGTTAGCGCATTTGATAATGTACCTTAAGTATACTAATGTTTAATACACTTTTACTTTACCGCGATATGATACATTATCAGCACTCATGATAGTATGTAGCTACATGCTAAGGCTAACTTTTTTCTGTGTTAGCGATAAAATAACGTTATGTACTTTATCGATTACAACCTCCGTTTATACAGATTACATGGAGCT
This sequence comes from Tachysurus vachellii, assembly GCF_030014155.1. Classification (NCBI taxonomy): domain Eukaryota; kingdom Metazoa; phylum Chordata; class Actinopteri; order Siluriformes; family Bagridae; genus Tachysurus; species Tachysurus vachellii. Next base: position 3,070,456 of record NC_083462.1, on the reverse strand, counting down.
GCACGTACACGTTTTTTTCACCGTGTTAATGTAGGTTCACAAAGCCATGAGCATTAACAGTAAAGCAAAATCCGCCATTGTTGATGTGTTTGTGTTTGCCGCTGCTACGCTAAAGTTGCTGGGACACGTGACACGTATAAAGTGACGTCACACTCGGCTCTTGATGCTCTCTAGCCGGTGGAAAGGCAAACCGGTTCTTAGAAGGTTCACCAGTGGAACCAACTTTGAAGCAGCACCAGCGCTAGCTCTGAACCAGCACCTGGTTCTTTCCGGTGGAAAAGAGGCATTAGAGACTCCAAATACACCATCTTATAGAGCAGTAACAAAGAATACCAAAGCTGCAGACTACATTATTGGTAATACAGTAGACCCCCTAATGTGTTCTCTGTCTAAATTTCCTGTACTATCCACCTACAGTATGTGCTGTTGGACCAGAAATCCAGCTGGTGAGGCTGAATCACAAGCACATCCTGTACCTCTTATACTTAACTGTAGTAGGTTTCTCCCTTGGGCTGAGTGTTTCAAAAAATCTCCCATGTTCATGTCCTCCACTGTGACACCCTTACAGTGTGTCCTCATTTCCTGGCCTTCTCTCTTCTGTAGGAACCCAAGAAGACAGTAAGTGGTGTGGAGTTGATGAATGGTTTAGATTCAGGAGGGAAATTTGCCCTTGGCTCCTGCTAACCTTGAGAGTGTAAGACTTCCCAGGTACTTCCCATATGCCACCATAAGAGTGTCTGAAACTCTAAAAATGGTAAGAGCTTATCAGTTCCCATCATGTTTTCATGCTATCAGTTAGCGGAACACCATAAACAGCCCCTTCCTCAGTGCTCCACCTCCTCCACCCTCTCTCAAATCTCCAACTGCTCATCTATGAATAAATGCTTTGCACCATGAGTTTATTCCTATTATTTTAAAGCTGGCAGCTGAACGCCACAGTGAACAAGCCTTTATCAGTCCGTTCTTGCTGAGTGAAAATCTATAGTTTTAATTTAATTCTTTATTGCAGTTTAACTTGACTTGAAGATAAGAGATGATGAAACAACAATCGCTGCCACTGAAAGACACAGTGATAGAAATGGAGAATTAAATGCCTCCCTGATGTTTGATGCTTTTGGCTGTTGTTCAGTACTAGAAGCAACGTGTCACAGCGCAGTTTCATGCTGATGACAAGAGCGTAAACTTCAGAGGTTTTCTCCTCGCTTTTGCTCAAATCTCTCTCTCCCTTACTCTCTTGCTGTCTGTCTCTTTTTGTCTGTCTCTCGCTGTCTGTCTCTCTTTCTCTCTCTGTCTCTCTCTCTTCCTCTCCCTCTGTCTCTCTCTCCCTGTCTCTCTCCCTGTCTCTCTCTCTCTCTCTAGAACCTGATTTCATGGAATACTTGGTATTAATTCAAATGTAGAAGGGAAATGGTGTGTATTTTTTTTGGACGCCATATTAATAAGGTAGTAAAGGAAGGTGTAACCACAAACCCAACACTAAGCCCAGACTTACAACACTAACTCCAGCTCCTACATTAGAGCCATGTGATTGGTCACCGGGTGTTGATTAGTTCTCTATAACAGCAGCTCTGACAGTAGTGCAGCTGCACATTCAATTCAATTCAAGTTTATTTGTATAGCGCTTTTTACAACTGACATTGTCTCAAAGCAGCTTTACAGAACATAAACACAGAACAGAAGGTAAACATAAGGAGAAATATAAAAATTAATTGAATGCAAAATTCAGGATTAATATTAGATTTAGTTCACAATGTGTATGTATTTATCCCCAATGATCAAGTCTGAGGTGACTCAGGTGACTGTGGGGAGGAAAAACTCCCTTAGATGGTGAAGGAAGAAACCTTGAGAGGAACCAGACTCAAAGGGGAACCTCATCCTCATCTGGGTGACACTGGGGGTGTGATTATAAATATACAGTCTGATAAATGTTGTATTGATGTAAGGATCACATGGAGTTCACATCTCCTCTTTAGTATCACAGAGTCTAACTGGAGCTGGTAGATCTATAGATGCCTCAGGATTCTCAGAGTCGGCCTCATCTCATTGGAGGTCCAAAATCTTCATCACACGGAAGACGATCGGAGATCACAGGTGTATATTAATGCGCTTGTTCCTATATGCCATCGTTTTCATAGCAACAGCTCATTGGCAAAGGAATAGTAAGGAGGAAGCTCCACCTAAGATGTTTAAATATTGTGTATGGAAGGAGTCTCCAGTGTCAGAGCTTTGTAACAGTCAGAGGTAAATGTTTGTGTAGACCTTCAGGTCAGAGAAGTTTACTCCAAGTGTTTAGAGCTGCTAGGACATCACCACCAACACCATTAAATGTAACTATAAACATTTTAAAGGTATGTGGTGTTACTTAATGATGAAAATGTTGGTTGCTGTTGCTCCTGTGGTTGATTATTATTTTGTGTTCCTACTGAAGCACAGTGGAAGGTGAAGGAAAGAGAACTTTTTTCCCTTTCTTTATCATTAGTGTTTCTGACAACGGTTTCTGTACCAGCGGCTATTTTTCATGTAAGTGCCTGGAGTGTCCATGTTCCACAGAACCCACAACACAACCACAGTTTTCCTTCTACCTTCCACTTTCTTCTCTTTTTCTTTCTTCTTGCTCAAGTTCTTCTTTTTATCACTCTTTTGCTTCATGTTATGCCTTACAGTGTGCATTTTTTTTTTTTTTCTTTTCTTCCTTTAATCCCTGTTTCTTTCTTTTCCTTGATCGCCGGAGTCTCTGGACATCAAGCTGCTCGTGCACTGTGTGACGGAGTGTTTGATCTTCAGCAGCCAGACGGTTACTACCGCAGACAACAGCCTTCACTAACACACTGTTCTCTCACAATTCAACGCTAACAAGCTCACAACTCAACACTGTAGAGTTGAACGTGGCAATTAAACGAGAACCCGGAATAAAGTGTTATGGAAGAGATCCTACAAATTCTCTCAAATGCAAATACACATGAAAATATGTAAGGAAGGAGGTGAATGTTCTTACAGCTTCAAGAACTTTAAATATAACAATAGATTCTTCAAACCGCAACATCCACCAGATCTCAAAGTTCTTTTTTCTCACACACACACACACACACACACACACACACACACCCCTGAGGTGATGGCACCTGTATATGAATGTTAATCTGTGAAGCAGTATGTGAAAGTGAGCTCTTGTCCAAAAGGCCATCCAGCAGGACTAATGAATGCATAATGCCGATTGTGTAATGAAGGCCACAGCAGGTTCTGGCAGGTTCTAGAAGGTTCTAGCTGCTTTCAGTGGAGCTTTAACTGAACACTGTCCAGCTGCTCAGCGTGACCTTCACAGAGTAAAGGTCAGATGGAGAAGCCCCTCAGGCTACACTCTGGTACTGAAAGAGCTCACATGGTACTGATTGTGGTTAATGGGGAACTCTGAGTCCAAAGGAATTCAGAAGAAAAGTTATGAGTAAGCGAAGCAGATGTCTGAGGTCAAGAAAATAAATCACTTCCTAAAGATAGAAGAAGTGCTGAAGGAACATTAAGAGAAAGCAGAGAACCCTGAAAGCCATGTAGTCCTCAGGACTGATTCAGAAACCCTGGAGCTTAGAGGTCCACGTCCCTGTCAATCTGAGATCAGACAGTTCCTCGAGTTCTCCTCGTTCCTCTCTCTTCACCTCAGTCTAAGGTCACTCACCCCAGGTCACTGTTTCTCTCCATTAATCAGGATTATTTACAACCAAATAATAGAACTAATAATTCAAATAAATCATTAATTAGCTACTCAAATAATTTTAGTTCTTCCAATTGCCCCAGATCTGATTAGTGTCCTAATAATCTCTCTCTCACTCTCTCTCTCTCTCCATCTCTCTCTCTCTCACTCTCTCTCTCTCCATCTCTCTCTCTCTCCATCTCTCTCTCTCTCCATCACTCTCTCTCTCTCTCTCTCTCTCTCCATCTCTCTCTCTCTCTCACTCTCTCTCACTCTCTCTCTCCATCTCTCTCTCTCTCTCTCTCTCTCTCTCTCTCTCTCTCTCTCACTCTCTCTCTCTCTTTCTCTCTCCATCTCTCTCTCTCCATCTCTCTGTCTCTCTCTCTCTCTCTCACTCTCTCTCTCTCTCTCTCCATCTCTCTCTCTCTCTCTCTCTCTCTCTCTCTCTCTCTCTCTCTCTCTCTCTCTCTCTCTCTCTCTCCATCTCTCTCTCTCACTCTCTCTCTCTCTCTCTCTCTCTCTCTCTCTCTCTCTCTCTCTCTCTCTCTCTCTCTCTCTCTCTCTCTCTCTCCCCCCGCCGCTCTCACTCTCTCTCCCCCGCTCTCACTCACTCACTCTCTCTCTCTCTCTCCATCTCGCTCTCTGTTTCTTTCTTTCTCTCTCTCTCTCTCTCTCTCTCTCTCTCTCTCTCTCTCTCTCTCAGTTTCTCTCTCTCTCTCTCTCTCTCTCTCAGTTTCTCTCTCTCAGTTTCTCTCTCTCTCTCTCACTCACTCACTCACTCACTCTCTCTCTCACTCTCTCTCTCTCTCTCTCCATCTCTCTCTCTCTCACTCTCTCTCTCTCTCTCTCTCTCTCTCTCTCTCTCCATCTCTCTCTCTCTCCATCTCTCTGTCTCTCTCTCTCTCCATCTCTCTCTCTCTCTCCCCGCCGCTCTCACTCTCTCTCCCCCGCTCTCACTCACTCTCTCTCTCTCCATCTCGCTCTCTGTTTCTTTCTTTCTCTCTCTCTCTCTCTCTCTCTCTCTCAGTTTCTCTCTCTCAGTTTCTCTCTCTCTCTCTCCCTCTCTCTCTCCCCCGCTCTCACTCTCTCTCTCTCCATCTCTCTCTCTCTCTCCCTAGCTCTCACTCTCTCTCTCTCACTCTCTCTCTCTCACTCTCTCTCTCTCTGTTTCTCTCTCTCTCTCAGTTTCTCTCTCTCTCTCTCTCACTCACTCACTCTCTCTCTCTCTCTCTCTCTCTCTCTCTCTCTCTCTCTCTCTCTCTTTCTCTCACTCTCAGCGATTCTCTGAACCACACAAACTACAAAAGACTGAAATATCAAATACTCTGTGTGCACAAGCCCCAGTGGGGAAGCAAATTAATTCAGTTTCCCCGAAACTCTTTTATCTCTCTCTCCGTCACTCTGAGGAAGTCCATCTCTTCCACTGGAGCGATGTTTCCTTACTGTGTCTGCCTGAGGTTTAACACTGTGGGGTTAAATCAGGGTGAGAGTGAAGGTCAGGAACAGAGCTCCTAACCTCAGCCTCACTCTTCACTGCTCTGTTCCTGCTGCTTCATTCAGTAACTGCTTCAGGGAAATAAAGTCATTTACACTGTCAGCTTCAGTGCCTTCCTTCCTCTCGCTCACAGCACACAGTGTGTAACAGTCGCAGCTCCCACATTTCACTCTGAAGTCGTCAGAGTTTTGCATGTTTTCATTCTATTCTGTTAAAAACATCAGTCTATTGAGAGCGTTAACAAACATCAGGGATAGAAAATGCTGAGTAAAGAAAAAAAAAACAATCGATTTCTAGTAAAATGACCAACAGTGCAGAAGTGATGACATTATACAGCAGCACTCGGTCCAACAGCCTCAATGTTCTTCTTACTTTATTTACTTACACTTGTATTAATCCATCTGCTTTAATGCTTTAATGCTAATGATAAACCACTGCATGCCTTCAGTATACAAATTACTGAGCATTCATTATAAACAGTAATTCATTAAAATAAGTGTTTAGTTAAAGCTCTATTATATCATGTTTTATAGAAATAAGACGGATGTTTGGTTGGATGTTTGGATGCAGTAAACTCTGACCTGCTGGTAGGAACTTTTTCGAAAACAAAAAGACGAGAGTGACGAGTGAGTGAGTGACGTGACATACGGCTAAATACGGTGACACATACTCAGAATTCGTTCTCTGCATGTAACCCATCCAAAGTGCACACACACACACACAGCAGTGAACACACAAACACCGTGAACACACACCCGGAGCAGTGGGCAGCCATTTATGCTGCGGCACCCAGGGAGCAGTTGGGGGGGTTCGGTGCCTTGTTCAAGGGCACCTCAGTCGTGTCCGGCCCGAGACTCAAACCCACAACCTTAGGGTTAGGAGTCAGACTCTCTAACTATTAGGCCACGACTCTATAGACTTTAGTTCTATACTAATGACTCTATAGACTTTAGTTCTATACTAATAACTCTATAGACTTTAGTTCTATACTAATGACTCTATAGACTTTAGTTCTATACTAATGACACTATAGACTTTAGTTCTATACTAATGACACTATAGACTTTAGTTCTATACTAATGACTCTATAGACTTTAGTTCTATACTAATGACTCTATAGACTTTAGTTCTATACTAATGACACTATAGACTTTAGTTCTATACTAATAACTCTATATAGACTTTAGTTCTATACTAATGACTCTATAGACTTTAGTTCTATACTAATGACACAATAGACTTTAGTTCTATACTAATGATTATATAGACTTTAGTTCTATACTAATGACACTATAGACTTTAGTTCTATACTAATGACACAATAGACTTTAGTTCTATACTAATGACACTATAGACATCTGTCTTACACTAATAAATAAATTGTACTAAAGAAGGTGATGATTTTAAACAGGACTTACTCTCAGGACCCCTCTGGACATGCACAGCCTTCTTAAATTTAAAGAACCACGGCTCTAATAGCCTTAATTACCCCCTTAATCCCGCTAGTTCCTCAGTTATCTTAATGACAGTAATCTTCCCAGTTTTCTCGGCTCCTAATTCCACCAGTAATCTCTATAGATTATTTGAGTTCCGGATGAAATGAGCATGAATAATATTGAAATACTGAATAAAGCCTGATTGAAATGGTTGCTGGATTGAGTATAAACCGATCTTGATAGAGCACTCAGAGATCGTTTCATTACCATCAGCACTTTATGACGAGTGTTACAGAGAAGCTTCTGCTGCAGAGCTCAGCTTTATGGGCTGTAAAGACTCTGGTCTTTCCCTCTGTGTGTAATGAATTTGTTCTGGTCTACAGGGATAGTTCAGTGTGGAGGATGAGAGAAGAGACCTTCACATTTCCATAGCACTCAGTAATGAGGATGATGAAGTAATGAAGAGGGAGAGGAGCGTACCGCGGTCGGATTTCAGCGGCATGTCGTACGAAGGCAGGAGGTGAGTGAGGTTCTGGTAGGAACGAGAGAACGACAGGTCGTACGGCTCTGTCTGTGACGTCAGGATGTTGTTCATCCGGGGCTTTTCTGGAAGGAGACAGAGGACGAGAGTCATTAACTGTAATCTCCTTCAGATAGCAGCAAAGTGATTCAAGCTATTAGGAAAAGGCCAGCTATAGTGTGTGTGTGTGTGTGTGTGTGTGTGTGTGTGTGTGTGTGTGTGTGTGTGTGTGTGTGCGTGCGTGTGTGTGCGTGTGTGGAACCCAGATCCATTGAGGGCAGAACTCCAGTGGCAATGACATATATAGAACCAAACTGGGTGACAAGTGCACTGTACGTGCGCATACACACACACACACACACACGCACGCACACACGCAGGCGCACACACACACGTGCACACACACACACACACAGATCTGGTTCATTCTGTCAAAGCATAAAGGAAGAGATCCTCTGTGCCTCGACTTCAGAGTGAAGCTACACAACTACAAATACACAACTGTGCAACCACACCAACCGAGAGAGAGAGAGAGACACAGAGAGAGAGAGAGAGAGAGAGAGAGAGAGAGAGAGAGAGAGAGAGACAGAGAGAGAGAGAGACAGAGAGAACAGTGCTGGTGTAAACAGTAGAATCCATACAGATGGCTGTTTGTGTTGATTCTCAGCGTAACTCTGGTTTGGTTCCAGTATAAAACATCACAGGGACTGATATTTAATTCTGTGCTAATTATTACAGCTATTTTAGGATTTGTAATAAAATAGAAAATCCTATTTAATTAAAGACTTTTTTCCTATATGTTCTAATCACTTTTATTCAGATAACTATTATATTATTATATTTATATAATTATATTATTTTATGTTATTGTATATATATATATATATATATATATATATATATATATATATATATATATATATATATATATATATATATTTTGCTCTATTCTATTCTCAGAAACTTTTAATTTATCGAAATGTAATATCTTCTATATTCTATTCTATATTATTCAGATAACACTATTCTATTCTTTTCTATTCTATTCTCTTTAACATATTCTAATCTAAACTTTTTATCTGATTTAAATAACATTTCATTCATTTTTTTCTCATTTAACTCTATTCTGTTCTCAGCTGCTTTTATTTTGTGTCATTATTAAAAGTGCACATAAGATGATACGACGGTTCGATGGTTCATAAGCAGCTGAAGTTTGTGATGCTCTTTAATAACACCGGCACCGTGTCAGTAGAAAGAAGCGAGAGAGATAAAGAGAGAGTGACAAAAAGAAGGAGTAAAATAGAGAGTGAGAGCGTTACCGTGTGGTTACTCACCGTAGCGCTCTATTCTGTATCCTAACAAACCCAAGTGAGAGAGACACAGCATCAGTAATTAAACACACTAAATAAACGATAAACACCCCAAAGCTCAGCTAGATAAGCAGGGAACAAAGAGCAGGGAGATAAGCAGGGACCAAATCACACACAGAGAATAACGAGGTTATAAAGGGGTTATAAAGAGGTTATAAAGGGGTTATAAAGGGTTTAGTCCAAATCACACCTGTATAAGTGTTCAGCCTAAATGACACACAAACAGTTTATAGAAGGATAAGTCCAAATCACATGTATACAGAGATACAAAAGGTTTATTAAGTGTTTATTAAGTGTTTATAGAATGTTTATAGAGAGTTTATAGATGTTTTGGGGTATTTATGATTTATTTAACTGAATGCTGTCATTCAGATATCATTAAACAAAAATAATCATTAAAAAAACTTGAGTTGTGTAAATGTCAGAAGATTAGGAACACTGACACAGCAGTGTGTGTGTGTGTGTGTGTGTGTGTGTGTGTGTGTGTGTGTGACTAATGCGTGTAAAATCCTTTTCCACACACAGAATTACAGCATGAAGACGTGCAGTAAATGGAGTCGTGGCTGAACTCTGCACTGTAATTCAATCATCCCGGTGCTGCTGTTTTCATTCCTCCTCCTGTCGTCATGGCGATGCCTCCTCTTACTGATTTCCCACAACACCCCTTTCTCCTTTCAGTTCTACTCTCATTACTGACAATCAGCCTGAACTGTCTGAAACTCCAGCTGTGACCTGATCTGACGAACAGCTCACACTGAAGCTGCAATTATTTAGAGTGGAAACAAATGTAGATTTTACTCTATTGGTTTCTATTCTATTCTATTTCATTACTTTATTTCTGATTTTTTTATATTATTATCTTTGTTGTTGTTCATCTATATTCTATTTACTCTATTCTGTTCTGTTGTACTTCATTGTCTTCTGATCTAATCATATCTGGCCATATTGTGGCTGACATGTCAGTTATTTCTAATGCACTAGTTATGAACAGAATTGTGTGTAAACGTGATACGGTACTCGCAGTCGCCCTGCGTCCTCGAGACTACAGCCACAACACAACTTAATTCTATTTTAAACATTATTTTTTTCCAAATAGCTATGCACTGTGTGTGTGTGTGTGCGTGTGTGTGTGTGTGACACATGGAGACCTCCTGCCATGTTAAAGGTCACTCATGGTGAAAAGGTGAACAGTTCGTACCGATTTTAGGTGTGTGAGATCCAGTGAGGTCCACGTGGCTCGTGTAGTCGTGATGATGGTTTCCTATTAGAGAGAGAGAGAGAGAGAGAGAGAGAGAGAGAGAGAGAGAGAGAGAGAGAGGTGTATATGAGAATGCAGCAGGGAAACAAACCCCTCATGTCTCCTTATCCAGCACAGTGATGAGCTCTCATCTGCACTAACTCTCCCCGCTGGGTGAATAACTGATTAACATTCTAATCAGCTTGTTCAGGGCCACTAAACACCTCAGACAAGACAACACAATAAACACCACAGACAAGACAACATGATAAACACCACAGACAAGACAACACGATAAACACCACAGACAAGACAACACGATAAACACCACAGACAAGACAACATGATAAACACCACAGACAAGACAACATGATAAACACCACAGACAAGACAACACGATAAACACCACAGACAAGACATCATGATAAACACCACAGACAAGACAACACGATAAACACCACAGACAAGACATCATGATAAACACCACAGACAAGACATCATGATAAACACCACAGACAAGACAACACGATAAACACCACAGACAAGACAACACGATAAACACCACAGACAAGACAACATGATAAACACCACAGACAAGACAACATGATAAACACCACAGACAAGACAACACGATAAACACCACAGACAAGACATCATGATAAACACCACAGACAAGACAACACGATAAACACCACAGACAAGACATCATGATAAACACCACAGACAAGACAACACGATAAACACCACAGACAAGACAACACGATAAACACCACAGACAAGACATCATGATAAACACCACAGACAAGACAACACGATAAACACCACAGACAAGACATCATGATAAACACCACAGACAAGACAACATGATAAACACCACAGACAAGACAACATGATAAGCTTCATGCTGCTGTGTTAACATGATGTGAGGGGACGAGAGGAAACACACACAGCAGTGGGACTCCATTCATTCTCCAGTCTCTACATATACACTGCTCAAAAAAATAAAGGGAACACTTAAGCAACACATCCTAGATCTGAATGAATGAAATCTTCTTATTAAATACTTTGTTCTTTACACAGTTAAATGTTCTGACAACAAAATCACACAAAAAGTATCAGTGAAAATCAAATTTATTAACCCATGGAGGTCTGGATTTGGAGTCACACTCAAAAATGAAGTGGTAAAACACACTACAGGCTGATCCAACTTTGATGTAATGTCCTTAAAACAAGTCAAAATGAGGCTCAGTAGTGTGTGTGGCCTCCACGTGCCTGTATGACCTCCCTACATCGCCTGGGCATGCTCCTGATGAGGTGGCAGATGGTCTCCTGAGGGATCTCCTCCCAGACCTTGACTAAAGCATCTGCCAACTCCTGGACAGTCTGCGGTGCAACATGGCGTTGGTGGGTGATGTCCCAGATGTGCTCAATTGGATTCAGGTCTGGGGAACAGGCGGGCCGGTCCATAGCGCCAATGCCTTCGTCTTGCAGGAACTGCTGACACACTCCAGCCACATGAGGTCTAGCATTGTCTTACATTAGGAGGAACCCAGGGCCAACCGCACCGGCATATGGTCTCACAAGGGGTCTGAGGATCTCATCTCGGTAACTAATGTCAGTCAGGCTACCTCTGGCAAGCACATTGAAGGCTGTGTGGCCCTCCAAAGAAATGCCACCCCACACCATTACTGACCCACTTCCAAACCGGTCATGCTGGAGGATGTTGCAGCAGCAGAACGTTCTCCAAGGTGTCTCCAGACTCTGTCACGTCTGTCACATGTGCTCAGTGTGAACCTGCTTTCATTGGTGAATTTGCCAATCTTGGTGTTCTCTGGCAAATGCCAAACATCCTGCCCGGTGTTGGGCTGTAAGCACAACCCCCACCTGTGGACGTCGGCCCTCATACCACCCTCATGGAGTCTGTTTCTGACCGTTTGAGCAGACACATGCACATTTGTGGCCTGCTGGAGGTAATTTTGCAGGGCTCTGGCAGTGCTCCTCCTGTTCCTCCTTGCACAAAGGCGGAGGTAGCGGTCCTGCTGCTGGGTTGTTGCCCTCCTACGGCCTCCTCCACACCTCCTGATGTACTGGCCTGTCTCCCATGCTCTGGACACTACGCTGACAGTCACAGCAAACCTTCTTGCCACAGCTCGCATTGATGTGCCATCTTGGATGAGCTGCACTACCTGAGCCACTTGTGTGGGTTGTAGACCCCGTCTCATGCTCCCACTAGAGTGAAAGCACCGCCAGCATTCAAGTGACCAAAACTTCAGCCAGAAAGCAGAGTAACTGAGAAGTGGTCTGTGGTCCCCACCTGCAGAACCACTCCTTTATTGGGGTGTCTTGCTAATTGGGTATAATTTCCACCTGTTTTCAGTTCCATTTGCACAACAGCATGATTCAGTGTTGCTTCCTACTGTAAGTGGGCAGATTGATGTCACAGCAGTGTGAGTGACTTGGAGTTACTTTGTGTTGTTTAAGTGTCCCTTTATTTTTTTGAGCAGTGTAGACCAGAAGAACAGCACTACAGTTAACATCATACTCTAGCATCAGGAAGATTTTATCATGAAAGAACATAAATGGATATAAATATGACATTTAAATCAACATATGTATAAATAATTCAGCTTTTAACATTTACATAATAAAATAAGATCATTTCACTAATATTAAGTTTATTCTTCTGTCAGGAGTTACATGTTTCCTAGCAAACTAAATAACATTAGTGGTAGTGAAGGGGCGTGGCCTATTTATCTGTCAGTCTCAGTGAAGGAGGCGTGGCCTATTTATCTGTCAGTCTCAGTGAAGGAGGTGTGGCCTCTGTATCTGTCAGTCACAGTGAAGGAGGCGTGGCCTATTTATCTGTCAGTCACAGTGAAGGAGGTGTGGCCTCTGTATCTGTCAGTCACAGTGAAGGAGGTGTGGCCTCTGTATCTGTCAGTCACAGTGAAGGAGGTGTGGCCTCTGTATCTG
>NC_083462.1:3032740-3055240 GCF_030014155.1 Tachysurus vachellii | reverse complement strand
GTAAAACATTCCTACATCTCCTGAAACATCCAGGTGTCTGTAATGAACTCAGTGTCTTGAGCGTCGTCTCCTTCTTCTCCTCACACACTGACTTCACAGAGATAGAATCTAGTTACAGGAAAAGCAGAAGCGTGATATTGAGCTCAAACCTTCTGCTCAGTAGATCTGAGGAAGGAGACACCAGTGTTCGATTAACACAAGGCTAATCTGCTCTTTCAACTGAGTTGCATCTTATTTAATATAATGACATGTATTCAGTGTATTCTGTTTCAGTTAATGATTTGCTCCTGATGTTCTGATCTTAAAGTCTGTGTTCATAAATGAATTCTCTTTGACAGTATGTGTGTGTGACTGCCTTCAATCTCCTGCAGCTGCTGTAGCTCTCATTTATTGTGTTTTTGTATATTTCAGTAAAAGAGGTAACTGTCTCTCTCTCTCTCTCTCTCTCTATCTGTCTCTCTCTCTCTTTCTCTCTCTCTCTCTCTCTCTCTCTCTCTCTCTCGCTCTCTCTCTCTCGCTCTTTCGCTCTCTCTCTAGCGTCTGATGGGGAAGAAAAGGAAGAGAAAAATGTAAAGAACTTTGGGGATGAATCCTGAGGGGTTCCAACAGTGAGGACAGCAGAAACTGAGCTACTTCATAAGGAGGAAGATTCATACAGCAATGAGATAAGAAACCAAGCAGAAGACAGATTAATGCTATAACGCTACTTAACTGTAATAATAAGAAGAAGACAAAGAAGATGAGGAGGAAGAAGAAGAAGAAGGACAATCACAATGTTACTGCATAAGAACAGCATGAGTAGGGAATACTGCACTTAGTGCTCACAGCCAATAATATTAATAATAATATTAATAATAATAATAATAATAATAATAATAATAATAATAATAATAGTAAGTAAGATTGGTAAGATTTACCCAGAATCCTTGTGGTCGATGAAGCGAGCAGTCAGCGCTAACAGGGAGAACCACAGATTTAACTGATGTCTCCTTTAATATAAAAGAAGTAACATCACTCAAAACTGCCATCCTCCGTGTGCATGTTGGCTCTGTCGCCCTGCCCCGGGAACGCCGCTACCACACGACAGGAAATACACTGAACATGAAGCAGGACAGGAAGTGACAGAACTGTTAGAGAGAAGCGACAGTGCTGCCAAGTCTGTTCATCTGCTCAGGTAATAAAAAAAAAAAAAAAAGGGAACGTGTGGCTAGACGTTGACAGATGATGTCAAATGATGATGATGACTAATTTGCATATCCATCCATTGGCATGTTCATTTGCATAACAAAACATGTAACATGAAGAAGATCATTCATGTAATCAGAATAGAAATGAAGAAATTATTATTTATTACTTATTAGTCATGTTCACACACCACAAACTACCTGCTCATATTCATACCAAATTCTAATATCTCTATCAAAAACACAGCTCAAATCAAACAGCAGTGGGGTAAACAGTGGTCAGTCACTGGGTGTTGGGGTAAATGGTGGTCAGTGATTGGTCAGTGGGGTAAACAGTGGTCAGTCACTGGGTGTTGGGGTAAATGGTGGTCAGTGATTGGTCAGTGGGGTAAACGGTGGTCAGTCACCGGGTGTTGGAGTAAATGGTGGTCAGTGATTGGTCAGTGGGGTAAACGGTGGTCAGTCACTGGGTGTTGGAGTAAATTGTGGTCAGTGATTGGTCAGTGGGGTAAAAGGTGGTCACACACCACAAACTACCTGCTCATATTCATACCAAATTCTATTATCTCTATCAAAAACACAGCTCAAATCAGTGGGGTAAACAGTGGTCAGTGACTGGGCCTTGGGGTAAACTGTAGTCAGTGATTGGTCAGTGGGGTAAAAGGTGGTCAGTTACTGGGCGTTGGGATAAACGGTGGTCAGTGATTGGTCAGTGGGGTAAACAGTGGTCAGTGACTGGGTGTTGGGGTAAACGGTGGTCAGTCACTGGGTGTTGGGATAAACGGTGGTCAATGATTGGTCAGTGGGGTAAACAGTGGTCAGTGACTGGGTGTTGGGATAAACGGTGGTCAGTGATTGGTCAGTGGGGTAAACAGTGGTCAGTGACTGGGTGTTGGGGTAAACGGAGGTCAGTGACTGGGTGTTGGGGTAAATGGTGGTCAGTGATTGGTCAGTGAGGTAAAAGGTGGTCGGTGACTGGGTGTTAGGGTAAATGGTGGTCAGTGATTGGTCAGTGAGGTAAAAGGTGGTCGGTGACTGGGTGTTGGGGTAAATGGTGGTCAGTGATTGGTCAGTGGGGTAAACAGTGGTCAGTCACTGGGTGTTGGGGTAAACGATGGTCAGTGACTGGGTGTTGGGGTAAAGGGTGGTCAGTGATTGGTCAGTGGGGTAAACGGTGGTCAGTAATCGGTTGTTTTTCCACACACGTGTGATGTAGTAAACCTGCTCTGTGTTGCAGCTGTGTTGTGACCCTGAGAGCTGTGATTCTTTCTTCAGTGTAGAGAATAAAGAGCTGATGGCTGCAGAGCTGCGAGTGTCAGAGGAACAGGAACTAGAACATTAAACATCACTATAAACAGATAAAAGGGCTGGATGATGTGTGGAGGTGCTGCTACAGGAGAAACACCAGCTTCAGTGTGTAGACAACTCAGCTCAGGAGGATTCACACAAACAAACACACAAACACACACAAACAAACACACAAACAAACACACTGACAGAAAGAATCAAATGAACAAAAATAAAGGATGTTTGATTACAGTGAAAATGTTCCAACTCACACACTTTGATTCAGGTTTTTACAATGAGACAAATGACATAATTACTCCTGATTACACCAAACACGAAGTGAATGAAGTGTCAGGGAAATCTCCCTCTTTGTCTGTTTGTGTTGGGAGCGTTTGAGTGCCGTGTTTTTCCCCTAATTAAAGCAGAACAGTGGAACGAAGCAGAAACCTGAGCAACGCTGCGCTCCATCGTCTGGCTTTGTGTCGACGCCATAAACTGAAATATTACACCAAAGATCTGGAAACGAGCTGCTAATTAAAGTCACCATTTAAGTGTGTGCTGAAATTTCTGTCCTTTGTATCTGCACTGAATTAATCAGCACAATATTTATACTCGTCACAGCAGACTGCATTAAATACTCCATCTGTAAGAGCATAGACTGCTGTAAACTGCTGCTGGGGCAGATAGTAAAGGGGCAAAATCCGGTCACAGTGAAGGATTAGATCCTTAAACACTGCTGAATTTTGAGTTTGAAGGTTTCAGCTCCTGGAACCTGTCGACCTGTATGTGTGTGTAACAGTGTGTGTGTGTGTGTGTAACAGTGTGTGTGTGTAACAGTGTGTGTGTGTGTGTGTAACAGTGTGTGTGTATGTGTAACAGTGTGTGTGTGTAAGGCCACGTTCACACTGCAGGTAAAAGTGGCCCAAATCCGATTTTTTTGGGGTCAAGTGACCAGGTCAGACTTCTTCAGGAGTAGTGTGAACACTCAAATCTAGCCCAGATCTGATTTTTTCAATGTGGCCGCAGTGTGAACAGCCAAGGCGGATTTGATGCGACTTTTACGTCAATCTACAGACATTCGTCACAATTATGCGCCGGCGAAACCTTTTTTTTTTTTTTTGCACCGGCGAAAACGTGACTGGTAACGTGTGTGTTAAATAAAGTGGTTACGTGAACCAGCTCATAATGTTTGCATTGAATACATCACATTATAGCATTACATGATATGTTTGCTTGCACCAGATGATACAATACTTCCTCCATAACCTCGCCAACTTTTTAGCGCAACGGCGTGCTGCGTGTGACGTCATTGTTATTGTTTGTTTGCGCATGCAGGTCAGTTCGAAACAGCAAACAGTTCACACTGGTATCTGATATAGGCCACATTTTAAAAGGTAATGTGAACAGCCAAACAAAAAAATCAGATCTGAGCAAAATATCCGAATTGAGCATTAAGACTTGCAGTGTGAACGTGGCTTAACAGTGTGTGTGTGTAACAGTGTATGTGTTTGTGTAACAGTGTTTGTGAAAGTGTGTGTGTGTGTAACAGTGTGTGTGTAACAGTGTGTGTGTAACAGTGTGTGTGTAACACTGAGTGTGAGTGCAGTGTTCATGATGATTCTGTCATTTTATGACAGAAGTTTAAAGTGTGAAGTTTGTGAGGATGAAACTTCTCCTTCTTGTCCTCGTGTCTCAGCAACAAAGTTTGTGTGTTTTTTTTAAATCTCCTCATGCGTGTTGTTTCTCCTCGTCTCTCCGCCACTCAGCTGCAGATCCCAAACTGGAGCCGTGTGTTTTCACTGATTGATTCGACGGAACCTAATCAGGAGTCCTCACGTCCCACCGGGACCAGAGACATACAGCCAATTAACTCCGGCTTGTGAACACGCCGCATCGCTCTGTGTGTGTGTGTGTGTGTGTGTGTGTGTGACACTGACACTGCCGTCTGATAGCCATCTCCCAGCGTTTATTCGCAACGCTGCTGATTTATGCGACTGCGTCTCTCGGCTCTGACCGTGATGGAGTGTCCTGCTTGAGGAAAGAACCATGAGTGCTATTGATTAGCTGCCCGGGTTAGCGCCTGTGCACATAAATACCAGCCTTGTTCACAACGTCTGGAATAAACACGAGCACTCGGGCTGAAGTAATGAGCTGTGTTAATTATTCCCTGGTGTCTGTGCTCAGAATTGCTGGGATTTCTTTTGTGTCCTGAGAGAAGAATGAAATGAAAGAGCAGGTTGCCCGGAGCCTGGTCCGGAAAAATCAAGCTTTTTGTGAAAGTGTTGAATAAATAAACACGGCTAGTGCTGGCCAAATCATTAGCGGGGTTCATCAGAAGGGTGTGTGTGTGTTTGTGTGTGTGTGTGTGTGTAAGGAGAAACGATGGAAGATGAGCGTCTTGGTCGTCTAATGATCCGTGTTAATTAGCTAAAAAAAAAAAGCTTGTATGGATTTTTCATCTCTGTGAGCAGTAAAGCTGCACTGTCTGATATGATAATAAAATAAAATATTTGGTTTAAAATATTTGTATTTTCAGTGTGTGTGTGTGTGTGTGTGTGTGTGTGTGTGTGTTCATTTTATCTTCAGTTTCTGCTTTGTTTATACACCTTTTGTAAAAGAAGTGTTCTATAAAGAACAAGTTTTTATTATTATTATTATTATTATTATTATTATTATTATTATTATTATTATTACTGTGAGACTCTGTAGTGCACGACCTGCTCCTCACACAGCGCTCAGAGCTCCTGAGTGTTAACACTGGGCATAAATCAGCGTGTTAAGTGCATCCTAATTACACTAGCGACAACAAACGGCTGTGATTTTCTAAAGTGAAGTTTCTCAGATGCTTCCTGGTCTTATGATGCTGCTATCAGCTCTGAGCTAATTACAGACCACCGACAGAGACAAGATAAAACACACACACACACACACACACACACACACACACACACACACACACACACACACACACACACACATATCTATCTTTAGCACACTCACATCTGAGGGAATTTCCTTTTTATAAACTGGCTGCATCTTTAACTGTTAGAAAATAAAAGCCTCGTGTTGGAAGTGTACGAGAAAGTTTTTTTGGATAATAAAAGTTCTATTGCATTACATTCACAACCAAAACCTGGTGAGTTTGTCTGGAGAACGTGTCACTTCCTGTTTTATAGCAGCAGCTCTGAATTTCTGCAGAAGTGTTAATATGCTGAAGGTTTCTGTAAGACAAATATTTTAATACAAGGTGACAAACGTAAGTCAGGATTTGACAGAATATTTTATACAGTAGAAGCAGGAACACGTCACAGCTAACAGGCTTCGTTAATCAGCTTTTATTAACATTATAGGGAAATGTTTTTGAAGCTTAAACTCACTCTCATTCATCTTCTACCGCTTATCCGAACTACCTCGGGTCACGGGGAGCCTGTGCCTATCTCAGGCGTCATCGGGCATCAAGGCAGGATACACCCTGGACGGAGTGCCAACCCATCACAGGGCACACACACACACACACACTCTCATTCACTCACACAATCACAATTTTCCAGAGATGCCAATCAACCTACCATGCATGTCTTTGGACCGGGGGAGGAAACCGGAGTACCCGGAGGAAACCCCCGAGGCACGGGGAGAACATGCAAACTCCACACACACAAGGTGGAGGTGGGAATCGAACCCCCAACCCTGGAGGTGTGAGGCGAACGTTCTAACCACTAAGCCACCGTGACCCCTTTTGAAGCTTAAACTGAACAATAAAATGCTAATATTAAAGATTTAAAAAAAAAGGGTTTTGATGATCATGAACAGGAATTTAATAGAAAAGATGGCCTAGAATGTTTACAAAAATGTAAATTAATAAATTAATTTAAAAAATGTAAAAAATAAAATAAAATAATTCTCATAATTAAGAAAAAGTATAAAATGTAATAAAATAATCTGCTTTAAATAATATTTATCCATTTTCAGTCAGTGGATATAGTTATTATATGTTATATATAATCTATATTATATAGAGTTATTGCTGCATGTAGTAACGTTGTAGAAATGTTTATAAAGACGTTATTAAAACGTTCAGGTGAAATCCTGGTGTCTAAGCTTGCAGCTTTATCTGACTGTGCAGACACTCATGTGATATCAGGTCACGCCGCATTAGCGTGTTATTATCAGCCCATATGAGACGGCCGGCGTCCATCCGTGTGTCCGTAATGGACGTGGGACAGAAGATATTTACGCATGTGAAGTAAATCTGAGCTTCAAAGCAGGACTGTGGTGTGAAACCTGGTTAAATTACAGACAGAAATGTCTTCAGGTCTGGAAGCCGAGCAGCTCTGAGCTAAAGTGCACTTCAGATGGAGGAGAGAACGCAAATGGACGAGAAACCCTGCATTTAATGGAGCTTCAGGATTCAGCTGATGTAGATGCGCTGCACAAAAGTACAAACAAAAACCACAACAATTACACAGAAGCCTCCAGACAGTCATGACATCACCCTCAGATCTTAATGCTTATTATAAGATCTGGATCTTGGGTTAGTCATTCATTTGGTATTATGCTAATTTGGGGGCGGGGCTACATATTTGTGTTAGACTGCCACATGATAAGTTCATTCATTAGATAATTAAATGAAATGAAATGAATAAAGTTTCTGGTGTAGATGTGTTTAATATAGTCCTGATCCTGATAGTGATCCTGCACAGAGTGTGTAAACATTAAAGTGTTCAGGTCTGTAGTTACACCTGAGTTTCAGTACTGATGTGAGTTTGGTGTTAAGTCACATCTCAGTAAGACAATAAGAGATGATAGACTTCATCCTGAGAAACATCAAACTGCTGGCTGTGATCCTTCATCTGATCGTTTCACAATAAAGGTGACGCTCTGTGATGGTCTGAAGTAAGAGCACACACACACACACACACACACACACAACACAACCAACACACACACAACCAACACACACACACACACACACACACACACACACAACCAACACACACACTCACACAACCAACACACACTCACACACACACACACAACCAACACACACACGCACACACATAACTAACACACACACACTCACACAAGCAACACACACACATAACCAACACACACACACATAACTAACACACACACACACTCACACACACAACCAACACAACACAACACACTCATAACCAACCCAACACACAGACACACACACAAAACAGCAGCAGAAGGTGATGAAATAAGTGACACACCTGAAAAGCAACTAACTGGGTGACAGAAACCTACCAGATTAATACAGAGTACACAGCACAACACACATACACACAAAACACACTCACACACACACATTTTGAGATGCAAATTATCATTAGAATCTGTATGATCCTGAATACTCTGAGTTCTGAGCAGTTATAATGATTTATACCTGTGTGCTTTATGCATGTAGAACGTGTTACTGATCTTATTCTGACTATAAGAGTAAAGAGGAACCAGACCCATCGGATCATAAAGCTAATGTGCTAACTCTTCACAGTCTGGATCAGGTAATGTTCACTGTATCCCATGATGCATTTCTGCCCCAACGTTTCATCCTGCTGCTATTAGCCCAGAGAAGATTGTTTCCTCCTGCTGGGTTGTACATCACCTGCTCCAGGACGTAGAGCTCACACGGTCCTGTACCGTACTTTATAGACTTTATTTTTTTATCTCAGATAGATTTAACACACCTTGTGGGAGTGTCTTGACATCCATATATGGAAATGTGGCCAATTCTCCATAGACTGTGTTCCTGTTTGATTAGATCAATATTCAACAGTAATGGTGTGTGTGTTTGTGTGTGTGTGTGTGAGGGTCTCTTGCACTCTCAAGACCCCAGTGAAGCACGGTTTCCATAGCAACCTAACTTGCTAAACAGTGCTATTTACCCAATGGAAATCTTTCAACCCGACCCACACACTGGTGGTATGCTAGCAGAGTTCTCATACACACACATACACACACACACACAAACAGAGAGAGAGAGAGAGAGAGAGAGAGAGAGAGAGAGAGCAGTAACTTCACAGAGCAGTGAGTGGGATAATTTCTCCTAATGAAGGGAACATGAGACAAATCTGTGGCTCAGCAATTAACTATAATTGTGTGGGCGGAGCTACAAAGAGTACAGATTACTGATTGGTCAAACACAATCGGCCTGATTGATGTCTTTAGAGCACAACTGGAGCAGTTTAGTGTAGCGACTGTTTTAGACCTTTTCGGTGTTTGTAATTAAAGAATCTTCCTTTTTATTTGTATTTGTTTACTTATTACATTAATGTATTTGCCCACAGTAATGACTTCTTGTAATATCATTTCTTCGAATATTCAGGAACGTTTTCTTTTGATATTGTGCTCCATTATACATGAACCCCTTTTCAGTTAGGCCATATAATGAAGCGTTATGTATTGCTGTTTATTAAGTGTCATCACTACATAGTACACACTACCTAGTCCACTAGGGCATGAATAATACAATACTTTTTGACATTCAGCCAGAGAAAATGTGCAGCTCTGTTTATCAGCTTTATTTGCTTCCCCTCATAACAGAGACGTACTTAACCACAACACACACACTTACTTTATTCGACTAAGATTACGAAGTAGCATTGGACGAGTCACGGATACAATGACTTACTTCTCTGTAAATAGTCTTGTAATATTCTCAGTGGTTTAGCGCTCGGGAGTGTTGGAAAGATGCTTTTACAAATATGTCTCAGTTCTAATAAATTATACATTGAAGTGGGATTTAAGATAAGCAGCTAAAAGAGGAAACCTGCTGTGTGTAACTGTGTGTGTTACTGACCTCTGCTGTGTGTGTTGACTTAAAAAACTCAACATTTCTGGAGAGAAGTTCCTAATGAGCTGCTGTGGAACCTCAGATGCACAGATGTATGTTCACACTCATTACAGAAGTTTCCTCAGAGAAAAAATAGTTCTTTACATATATTTACATTCTGTTTTCATTTTTCTTTGTACAAATTTCATTTTAATTGAATCCTGAATCCAGGTGGTTATAATCAGCTCAACACAGAGTTAACGCAGCAGGATTTGTGAAGAGAAATAACTCAGACGTGACTTATTAGTAATACAGAAAATAATCCCTGTGGAATTAAATGCAGTTAAGTACTCTACTTTATATTTATGCATGTCGGTTTTACAACAAATTAATTCAGTGGACTTCATTAACTAACAGCACACTACTCTATCCAGCATACTGTAATATCCAGCATTCTTTAAAACTAAAACTAAGTCTTTACATATATTTACTTTTTCTTCTCATTTCCATATTCCGTATTCCAGCATATTGTAATATCCAGCATATTATAATATCCAGCATACTGCACTATCCAGCATACTGTAATATCCAGCATATTATAATATCCAGCATACTGTAATATCCAACATTCTGTAATATCCGGCATACTGTAATATCCAGCATATTGTAATATCCAGCATACTGTATTATCCAGCATTCTGTAATATCCAGCATACTGTATTATCCAGCATTCTGTAATATCCAGCATACTGTATTATCCAGCATTCTGTAATATCCAGTATATTGTAATATCCAGCATTCTGTAATTTCCAGCATACTGTAATATCCAACATTCTGTAATATCTAGCATATTATAATATCCAGTATACTGTAATATCCAGCATATTATAATATCCAGTATACTGTAATATCCAGCATATTATAATATCCAGTATACTGTAATATCCAGCATACTGTAATATCCAGCATATTATAATATCCAGCATATTATAATATCCAGCATACTGTAATATCCAGCATATTATAATATCCAGCATACTGTAATATCCAGCATATTATAATATCCAGCATTCTGTAATTTCCAGCATACTGTAATATCCAACATTCTGTAATATCTAGCATATTATAATATCCAGCATACTGTAATATCCAGCATATTATAATATTCAGCATACTGTAATATCCAGCATTCTGTAATATCCAGCATACTGTAATATCCAGCATACTGTAATATCCAGCATACTGTAATATTCAGCATATTATAATATCCAGCATATTATAATATCCAGCATACTGTAATATCCAGCATATTATAATATCCAGCATACTGTAATATCCAGCATACTGTAATATCCAGCATATTATAATATCCAGCATACTGTAATATCCAGCATATTATAATATTCAGCATACTGTAATATCCAGCATTCTGTAATATCCAGCATACTGTAATATCCAGCATACTGTAATATCCAGCATATTATAATATCCAGCATACTGTAATATCCAGCATATTATAATATCCAGCATACTGTAATATCCAGCATTCTGTAATATCCAGCATTCTGTAATATCCAGCATATTATAATATCCAGCATACTGTAATATCCAGCATACTGTAATATCCAGCATATTGTAATATCCAGCATACTGTAATATCCAGCATATTATAATATCCAGCATACTGTAATATCCAGCATTCTGTAATATCCAGCATTCTGTAATATCCAGCATATTATAATATCCAGCATACTGTAATATCCAGCATACTGTAATATCCAGCATATTATAATATCCAGCATATTATAATATCCAGCATACTGTAATATCCAGCATACTGTAATATCCAGCATACTGCACTCCTTTCCCATTCTATATTTATTTGCTTATTATTATATTTACTCTTCTGTTCTCTGTGATGTTCCAGCAGCTGTAAACACTTTTCAGCCTCTCTTTACTCTCCCGCTTCAAGTTAATAAGAAATAAACGCAGCTCACTAATGTCAGCAACATTTCAGAACTGCTCGACTCTCCTGTTTGCTCGCCCGTGACTCGATGATTTAAAATAAAATATGAATGAATTGAATTTAGGTGTTTGCGTTATTAAAGTGAAAGTGAGCTGTGGAGACAGAGAGACGACTGTGTGGGACACTAATATCATTTCTGTTAATGAAACGTCTGCTGTTACGTTAAAATTCAGGGATTAATACGATATCTGTCCTGCGATATGACGAGGAGGAGTTTAATCTGCCACCGCACTTCAGAAATATCAGACATTTAGGAGAAGTGGATGTGGTTTATATAATAATCACAAAAATATAACTCAAGACGTTGAAGACGCCTGAACTAAACGTTTGCTGGACGTTTGCAATTTCAATATAATTAACCCGTCTTTAACCAAGCAATCGATTAGTAAGTAAACTGACAAACACTGATTCTTTCCTTTTAGATTTTTTTAAGCTTAATTTCACCACCGAACAATAAGAAGCACCGAGCGACACCACCAACAGATCCACTGAGACCTCGAATTACAAAAACACACACATTTATATTCACAACACTGAAGCTTGTAAACAGTAATGTGTGTTATTTAACAGTAGGATAAAACAGTAAGTATAATGATTTATTACAATTTCTAAGTGTATAAAACTATTCTAAATGAGACATTTGTGTAGATGTGTTTAGTTTCAGACTCATAAAATGGCACAAAACACAAAATCTAAGGCGTGAGAACTACACAGAGCTACAGAGCTTATACAAAACCATCTAAATACAAATGAACACACACAGTGCTCATGTGTCCCCAGGGTCAAGTTTATAGCCCAATATTGTGTATTAAATGGCACTACTACTACATCTACTACACACACACACACACACACACACACACAGCACTAACAGCAGCACAGGAGTCTCAGTCACTTCCCTCGTTCATCGCTCATTCTTACTTCACCACCTCTTCCCCAGTTTCCACCCAATTACTGTTCCGTTCCCAGGAAATGAATAATTAAGTTAAATCTGATGAATCACCAGGAGGAGTGTATTTGTGTGGACTGTGCACTTCGCTAATTCTCTCCTTGCTGCAAACTGCATGCTAATTCCACGTCCTTAAGCTCGCGCTTTCGCCATTAGGTCAGCAGGATGAAGTCTCTGTAGACTCACCTGCATCTTCCTCCTGAGTTTACTAGTTAGATCTCGCTCTACACTGAACATCCAGGATGAAACTTAACGCTAATCACACCACCTACAGGGTTCAGAGGAACGAAAGGGTAAAAAAAAAAGCCTGCATGCCTCTTTAATAGTGCTTAATAATTACAGAGGTAGGCATGAAGAGACAGAGTGAAGTCATCTGGAATGTAAATATGTAAACAGCTCTGATGAGAAGAGGTCAGGTTTATTCCTCTTCACACTGTTTACACACAGTAAATGAACTGAATTCAACACGATCCGATCCTGTGAGGCTCCTATTATACGTGCTAAAGAATTCTCTCACAGTGGACCTGACTCCCCTTTACACACTTGACACACACATGAATGACTTATTAAATTACGTCTTCTTTCTTTCTCTTTGGACCAAACCTAGCACTCGACTGAACAGCTAATGCTAGTTGGCTACAATAAAACAATAATAATAAAAAAATCCCTATAAAATATAAAGATATTAAAATGTACGAACACTTTTAGCGCTAATTCTATCTGCCCAAACCCTGTTCCCATGTGAGCTTTACAGGATCAGACCGAAGCCGTTTGTTTGAAATCCAATCCAGTGAGTTTGATGGATGTTAAAGTTAGCGCTATCACGTCACACGTGTTTCACATCATTCACTTCCTTTTATATCCCGTCTGAGACTATACGAGCCTTCGTTCATAAACTAGATGTTAGTGTAGTGCGCAGTGTAAGTGTGTAGTGTGTAGCAGGAGATTTGAGACACAGCTTCAGCTTGTCTATAGAAGCTGTTAGCTTCGATTATCTGTCATCTAACCGATGGAGAAACAGCTGATTGTTATTTATTCCTCAGCGCTGCTCAGTTCTGGTCTCAGAAAGTGTTGATCAATCTTGATTTATCTCTCATTTTTCTGTCATTCTGTCGCTTTTTTCTTTTTTGGGAAATGCTCCTACACACCTTAGGTTAATGTAGACATTCCTGACTCTCTGACCTGGTTTCCCTGGTTACTGTGTCTTTACACTGACTGTTTCAGAGATCTCTAGCTAGGAAAATCATTAGCTTTAGTTATTAGCTAGCTTGTCCTGTCTGTCCTTCCCAGTTGCCTAGCAACAGCGTTTTTGTGAATGAACAGAACAAGAACTGCAACTGAACAGCAATGGTGTTGTGTGTTTAACATCATATATACAAACACACACACACACACACACACACACACACACACACACACACACACTCTCTCACTCTCAGTGGTTTGAGTTGGTTCTGCTGCCTGCCTTTCACAGCACAAGTTCGATTAATTTCACAGTTGGACCTCTATGTGTTTTGTGTGTGTGTGTGTGTGTGTGTGTGTGTGTGTGTGTGTGTGTGTGTGTGTGTGTGTGCGCAGTACAGCCTGTAGGCTGACATTCCACCCCCACAGTGAACACACTTGCTTCAGGGCAGATCTGTTCAGATAGGGTTGTTACACGCAGTGGTTCATCACAGACCACACACACGCACACACACTTTAGCATTATGGGCTATTTTGTTTCGATTCTTGATCTAAAATCTAAATTCCATCCATTTCATTTGTAGAGGGGGAGTGAATACTTATGCCTGCCGTCTGTCAGTGGGATATGATGTGGAGAAGTGGCTTGTTCCTGCTTGTTCTACTTCATACACACCTCAGTGTGGCTCACTGCCTCCTTATTCACTGAACTTCATGAGCAAATTCATCTTCACACCTCCTCTGAGAGAAGGTCTTCTTACAGCAGGCACTTGCCGTATAAAAGCGTCTGAGGTCCTGCAGCTCTGAGCAGTCCTTATCAGAGTTCCATTCTGGCAGAGTGGACGCCGCAGACCACGTATCACGGCTCGTCCTTCCTGAAGTACGCCGTGCCATTTACAATCAGACGCCTCGATGAAGGCAATTCAACTTGAAAGAAAGTCTCCCTCTGACTGCACTTCTGTGGATTGGCTCAGAGTTTGGACTCAGAAGATATTCTGGTGCTGACTTATGAGCTAACACGGCTAACACAAATCCCCCATGCTAACTGGATTTCACTTTCGTCCCTCGAGATATTGCTTTCGATTCAGCTCCAGGCAACACACTGATCTTTCACAGCTTCAATCTAGTGAACCGTGTAATCCTGCAGGTACAACATAATCCACAGCACCAGGAAACTTTACAAAAATCCTCCTCCTTTTTATAAGTCAGAATATTCTTGTTCCATCAAAGCATACACACACACAAAAGTATGTGCACCCCTGACATCACCATCACACCACATGTGGGATTTATTTCCCTTTATCACAAGCTCCAGTCTTCTCAGAAGGCTTTCCACTAGATGCTGGATAGATGGATAGCAGAAAGATCCAGAACCCCAGCACTGTCATATCACCCTGAGAACACTGACCACACTGTGAAGCATGGTGGTGGTAGCATCTCACTGAGATTTGGTCACGGTTTCTTCTCTGAATAATCCTCTCAACCACAGCTTGTGCTTTATAACGTCCTTATTATAAAACATCAGACTGGATGTCACAAACCCTGATGGATGTTTTTCCAGAACTCTCTCTCAGACATGTCGCTCGCTCACTCAGTCTTCATGAAGCTGTATGATTATGTTCTCTAAGAAGCTTCGGGTTCTTCTACAGTAGGAACCACTGAGTATGTAGTTGATGAAAGTCCAGAACTAATCCAGTGACATCAAACTCCCAACAAAGCAAGTCACAAGTAAGAGAAAAAGAAACCAGTTAGCATGTGAAGATGAGGAGATTTATAACATGCTGAAGAAAATCTATATTTCTTCTTTAATGTTCCTAACAACAGATGTACACCCGCCTAGTCTAGGCTAGTCAGTTAGCCAACGTTAGCTAGGACTGCTATGTTTGTGTTGTTATGGTTACAGTGTAAAAGTTGTGTGTGCTGAAGTAATAATCTCTAGTCTTACGGGTTAAAGAAGTTACTTTATGGCTGAATTGTGAAGCTGAAGCAGCCAATCAGAGCACAGCTGAGAAACCGCTTCAATCGCTAATGTCTCACAGTATCTATACTAGCTCTCGGCTCTGGGCCTGTGATTAGATCGTATGAGATATTGTTTAAAAGTCCTGAAACATCTGTGTGGACGTTGGGGATCAATATTTCCCCCTTAAGCAATTAGCCGCTACAGCTGCGATGTCTCTACGCTACGTTCTACGCGCTACGTTATTAGCATCTGAATGTCACTGCTATTGCTCCAAACCCAGAACCGGGAATTTAGTTTTGCGGAAGTGACATTAAAAAATAAATGGAGTCACCTTGGGGTTAATTACATAAAGCGCTCAGGTATTGTGTATGAAGACAATATGCTGAAGGTCTGAGGCTGACTTCTCAGGAAAAAAAAACTTCATCCTTCAGAAAACAGACTTTTGAATAATACATGAGTTTTATTAATAAGCGTATGGAACAGAATGTTTAGAGGATGACTGAAGCGTCCTGTTTTTCTTTTTTTAAATGGATGTGTATGTATTAGTGCATTAATAATGAAGCTCCTGACCCGAGTGACATTGAAAGAAACATGTTGTATTCATGAGCACAGCCATGAGGCCTCTCCATTATACAGAGTTCTTCAGAGAGGATGAAACCGTCCGCACTCCTCGTTAGCCTGAGACTCTCGCTCTCACTCTCTCTCTCGCTCGCTCACCCTCTCTCTCCCCCTCTCTCTTCCTCACTCACTCTCTCTCTCTCTCTCTCTCTCTCTCTTTCTCTCGCTCGCTCACCCTCTCTCACCCCCTCTCTCTTCCTCACTCTCTCTCTCTCTCTCTCTCTCTCTCTCTCTCTCTCTCTTTCTCTCGCTCGCTCACCCTCTCTCACCCCCTCTCTCTTCCTCACTCTCTCTCTCTCCCTCTCTCTCTCTCTCTCTCTCTCTCTCTCTCTCTCTCTCTCACACACCCTCTCTCTCTCTTGCTCACTCACCCTCTCCCTCTCTCTCTCTCTCTCTCTGTCACTCACCCTCTCCCTCTCTCTCTCTCTCTCTCTCTCTCTCTCTCTCACACACCCTCTCTCTCTCTTGCTCACTCACCCTCTCTCTCTCTCCCTCTCTCTCTCTCTCTCTCTCTCTCTCTCTCTCTCTCTCTCTCTCTCTCTCTCTCTCACACACCCTCTCTCTCTCTTGCTCACTCACCCTCTCTCTCTCCCTCTCTCTCCACTTGTGTGGATAAGCAGAGCCATGAACGTGCTCCGTGTGTGAACTTTAATAACCTTATGTGACTGAACTCATGCTCGTCCTCTGAGCTCCAGCAGCAGCAGAGAAGACCAAAGCGTAAAACGATGACGCTCAACCATGTAGAGATGATGTAAGTCCTCGAGCGCAGTTCCATAAAAAATAAAATCAAATAAAAATACACCAGAGTAAACCGTGAGCGGTGTTGTGAAGATGACGACATCAGGAACACACGCAGGACGCTCGCTGGAAAGAAAGGGCTGCTTCAGGGTTCTGACGAACGTTACGGTCTTCAACAGAGAGGAAGAAGAGAAAGGACTAAAGATTAAGGGACGAGCGAAAGGACGACAAGATCTCACAGCTTTCACTGAACGTTAAACAGAACAACAAACAGATAGTTAACGCTAACACCTATAAACTCCTTCCCTCCTTCCACCACAAAAACCTGTCAGAAAACCTAAAGCTATATTTTGACCTCTAACTGACAGAAGACTCTAAGTCTCCTCTAACTGGAGACTCCTTCAACACATGTATTATTACTGTACACGCGAATGAGACGCTGCTATGGAAAAAATAACTTCTTAGACTGAGCGCTCAACTCCTGACCAATCAGAACGCAGAACTCAGCTTGAAGGAGGGCAGAAGATTTATAACCTGCCCGTGTGTGTGTGTGTGTGTGTTAATGGAGTGTGTTGTTATCGTAGAGAGGCCGTGTTCAGCATGCAGCTGTGTCTGATGTTTAAGTGCTCAGTGTGAATCAAAAAAGCTCATTTTGTTCTGAGAGAAGCTGAAACGCTCGCCATCGTTATTACGGCACGATCGTCTGAAGTAGGATGAGCGAGCAGGACTGTGTGTCCTCCTTCCTTATCCTCATCCTCATCCTCATCCTCATCCTCGGTCGTGTCCACAGTCTACAATCTACACTAATCACACACACACACAGGTTGTTTTAAAGTGTTCAACACACAGCCTCAGTCCATCGTTCACTGGGATTCAGGGAAGGTGCTGGAGGTGAAGAGTGACTACGTGGATGTTTCTGGGGTTTTTACTTGTATAAAACATGCCTTAAATCAGTCATGATCCAGTTCTGGCTCAGATCTGGTTCTGGTTATGTTCTTGTTGTGTTGTGGTTATGTTCTAGTTCTACCTCACTGTGTCCTATAATCATGTCTCGGTTCAGAGCTCAGTGTGTGTTTAAAGTCATCAGACGAGAAGCTGATTATTCTATTTTTCTAAAGCAGATAAAAAGCAGGTCACTGACAGAAATCTTCCCAATAGACTGATTAATATGTGAAAATTAACCCCAGCGAGATTTCGTACTGTGATACAGTTTAGACCTCAGAGAGACAAGACAAAGCCCTGAGCTGGTGTGTAGGTGTGAAACCATCAGGACCATCAGCTGATCAAACCTTGTCAAACATCGTGCTAATCAACAGCTGACAGGAAACCGCAGTGATCGGGCCACACCTCACAATTAACGCTCACAGCAAAGCAGACTGAAAGCTGAGAAACTATCAAGAGGAAGAACGACGTTCTAAGTGATGAGTTTTAGCAGCGCTCGTGTCTGACAGCTCCAGCACTCCGGAGATGCTAATCAGCAGGTACAACAGCTCTGATTCCTCAAGGTTTAACGTTCAAAGGATGAATTTTCATCCAGGAAGAAAAACAGAAAAGCAGTCATTTTTCTCTGGAGAGAGTCGAGCTGACGGACGGCTGGGGCTCAGGATTCAGCTCTTTTAGCTCTTATCCCAAATGTTGTAACCTTTAGAGTGCAGAGAGACACAAGGACACAAGCACAAAAGAAGCATTTCCCCTCAGGTGCTAGCAGCTGTGTGTGTGTGTGTGTGTGTGTGTGTGTGTGTGTGTGTGTGTGTGTGTGTTTATGAAAATCTGATAGAAGATGGACGTTAGCTTGCCGCGCTCCCAGCGGTGTTGTTTTGCCCTTTTTTAAAAGGAACCAGATCTGCATTTCAAATCTCAGTCGCTCGATCCTGTCTTTGCCTTTCATCCACAAGGCAAACACACGCTCACACACTCCTCAACACAACACAACACACAACTTTACCACAACCGCATGACACAGAAAGGACTCAAGGTGTTAATATATAGACACGAATCCCTTTGCTAGAGAACTCACAACAATTGATTAGCATGATGGTGTTAGCATGAACGTTAGGTGGTAAGAAGAGAAATGTTCTTGAGAGAATTCTTCCACTGACTACCACATTTATTACCACACTAATCCTAGCTAATTAAAATTGTAATTGCTAATTCTTTGCTGCTAATGACAACAAACCGATGACTGTTTTGTCTTGTAACAAATACAAAGTTTTTCTTTGATTTTTAATCATTTCTAAACGAATCTCATGAATCAGAAAAAAAGTAAAAACCTCTTCAAATATATTGAAGAAATTGTTTTAGCATAATGGTATTAGCATAAACTTTAAAAAATAAGGAGCTTGTTTCAAAAGCCATTTCTTTTACATTTCCCTTCTCATTTTCTTCAGATGTCATTGTTATAAAGTTTAAAGAAATGAAAGTGATGATGAAGGTGTTGGTTTTACTTCAGTCTAACCTGCACTGTAGATTTACAGTGATGACCGAGCTCGTACAGTAAGTACACATACTAGTGTAGACAATTCTGAATTGAAACTAGCGGAAACGGATTAGCATGATGGAGTTAGCGTTGAGTTCTGGCTATTTTCTCATGGCATGACTCCAGATATTCAGAATAAGAGAGGCTTCACTTTGTTTTTCTTACTTTTCCTACTACTAGGTTAAAAAGCAGGTTCATAAATCAATGTCGTTCTCTAAACTTGGCTTTTATCACCTCCATCACAGTGTTCACATGCGTTCAGATCCCTTTCTCCCACAGCAGACCATAAAAAAAACACAGAGACCCTCGATCACTGTCGGTCGTGTCATTTTTAGCTGGATGATAAAGATCGACCTGGGGTGGCCTCTCCACAGCAATGCTGTCAAATAAATCTGCACTGGCTTTGACAGCTGTTGCCCCCGGTGATGGATCGCCATGACAATCACGAGACAGACAGATGGGATGGAACAGTGGGGGGTGACTGACAGAGCAGCATTTAATGGCTTCAAATGATCCACTGTATCAGTAATAGAAGACCCTCAGCATCACACTGTGGACATGTCCCAGTCCACACACCTATTCACTAAGTAGGCCACACAAATGTCTTCTACCATTACAAACTGTACCAGGGCATGGTGATGACGTATGTCACGTGACAATATCAATACTGTGGATTTAGTATGTCTGCAGATGTTGTATCAATGGCCAAGCATTAGGTACTGAATCTATTGTAGTAGGTACTGAATCTATTACAGTAGATACTGAATCTAATGTAGTAGGTATTAATCTATTGTAGAAGGTACTAAATGTACGGTGGCCGGGAAGTGCAAAACAAATTAACAAAACCGAAAACACATTAACAAAACCGAAAACACATTAACAAAACCGAAAACACATTAACAAAACCCAAAACAAATTAACAAAACCGAAAACACATTAACAAATTTGAAAACACAACGACAAGTCAGACAACCCAGAAACGGTAGTGTATCGTTTTTGAATGGAAACTTACCGATCATTGGACAAGACACCTGTCACTCAAGATATACAGGTATGGAATCTTATGTGTAATGTGTAAAGTTCTCCGTTTAAATAAAGTTCTCCGTTCAAGAAAATAACAGAATTAATCCACAGTAATCCATTCCATCCATCCATTCCAACTTTTCCCTGTGGCAGACTGTTGAACTTCATGTATACTTTGAGTGACAGGTGTCTTGTCCAATCACAAATTATACCAACCGCTTCCGGGTTGTCTGACTTGTTAATGTGTTTTCGGTTTTGTTAATTTGATTTGGGTTTTGTTAATTTGTTTTGCACTTCCCGGCCACCGTATAAATGTGTTGTAGTAGGTATTGAATCTAATGTAGTAGGTACTGAATCCAATACAGTATGCACTGAATTTAATGAATTAGGTACTGAATGTACTTCAGTAAGTACTGAACCTAATGTAGTAGATACTTCATCTAAAGTCATACAGTAGATACTGAATCTATAGTAGTAGTTACTGAATCTATAGTAGTAGGTACTGAATCTAATGTAGTAGGCACTGAATCTACTGTAATAGGTACTGAATCTAATATAGTAGGTACTGAATCTATTGTAGTAGGTACTGGATCTAATGTAGTAGGTACTGAATCTATTGTAGTAGGCACTGAATCTATTGTAGTAGGTACTGAATCTATTACAGTAGATACTGAATCTAATGTAGTAGGTATTAATCTATTGTAGAAGGTACTAAATGTGTTGTAGTAGGTATTGAATCTAATGTAGTAGGTACTGAATCTATTGTAATAGGTACTGAATCTATTGTAGGTACTGAATCTATTGTAGTAGGTAATTAATCTATTGTAGCAGGTACTGAATCTAATGTAGTAGGTACTGAATCTATTGTAATAGGTACTGAATCTATTGTAGGTACTGAATCTATTGTAGTAGGTAATTAATCTATTGTAGCAGGTACTGAATCTAAAGTAGTAGTTACTGAATCTATTGTAGTAGATACTAAATCTAATGTAGTAGGTACTGAATCTAATGTAGTAGGTACTGAATCCAATACAGTATGTACTGAATCTAATGAATTAGGTACTAAATGTACTTCAGAAGGGACTGAATCTAATGTAGCAGATACTTCATCTAAAGTCATAGATTCTGAATCTATTGTAATAGGTACTGAATCTAATGCAGTATGTGCTGAATCTTATGTAGGTTTTGGATACGGCCTCTGCTTTAGATACAGTTTGTCAGTTCTTTCACTACTCACACATTAACTTTTGTTCAATAATAAAAAAAAGACTATTCATTAAAATTCCTCAGAATCTTGACCTTTTCCCTTCCCCACACGAGGCCTCTCTTATTATGTACTGTTTCAGAACCGAATGGTAAAGTGAAATGGTTTCTCAGTTCTAATAACATCACTGTGGGCAATCATCCTGAATTCCATTGATCCATTTCCTCCTGAATATTACAGTATCCCTCACTCTTTTGTGCTTCACCTCATGTCGTGGTCTGAATGTTAAAGTAATAAGTGTCAAAGCAAAATAATCTAATAACATAACATAGTACTTTTAATTGGAAGTAATGCCTAAAGTGTAATATGAAAATAACTCTCTCTCTCTCTCTCTCTCTCTCTCTCACACTCTCTCTCTCACTCACACTCACACACACACACACTCAGACTGAACACAGGACAAGTCCAGTTTAGTTGCTGCTTCATACTGGTCAGGGACAGTGGAGTTTAAATAGCTATGTTCTATTTTTTTAATTAGAATAGAAATTAAATAGAAAGTGAGAGGAATTGTAAAATAAATCCCACGGGTGCGAGTGTGACTGATGAGAATTCCTTTAGAAATAGGAAGGAAACTTTATTTTAACTTCACCACTTTTAAAATAACATTTACTTGAAAGCAAACGGTGTTAGTTACATTCATCTCTGCTGAAGGTCCTCACAAGTCCCCACAAGCTCACAACTCTAAACTCAAACCAGAGTGAGATACGAGTGAAAAAGCTAAACACACTTCCTCAAGGGAAAAGCAAATCCAGATAACTGCAGATAGATACATCGGATATCAGAGGAGAAGTAAATAATTTGTGAAGCTATTAAAATTCCACCCGGGTGATGCAACACCAGTCAAATCAACACAATCTAAGAGCATCATCACTTCTCCATGCCACACGTTTTTAAAGTCCAGCAGTGCAATCAGCAGCTGAAGGTGTCAAGCGGTTTATTAAAAGCAGGTTAAAAATCTGATATGATCTGAGGCAAGTTAATTCCTACAGCATTAGAGGAA
>NC_083462.1:3020240-3025240 GCF_030014155.1 Tachysurus vachellii | reverse complement strand
TAAAGAAACATCATCAAAACGCCTGATCTCTTTGACTCCCAGCATCTTGACTCTTATGGTGTATTGATTAAGAACCAAGACTTCAGTAGCTAACATGGCGACGGGTTCAGCGTGTTTAGCTCGGTGAGGTTTCGGTACAAAAACGACCTTCGTGTTACATAAAGAAGCTCTTTGTGGATGCAGCAATCAATGCGATTCAAATCTGGGCTTCAATCCAAACTTCTGAACTCTGAGTAAAGCAGAGGATTGTGTGTGCTTGAGCGAGGTCTGAGTGAGAGATAACAAAACCATCAATGCGTCATCATTCCTGAACACATGATGATACATGACACCATAACCACAATGACCAGGCCAATAGTCCACTCAAGGTTACTAATGATTTCATTTCAGCTTTCTGATTCTGAGGACTTTCAACCTTCAAGAGCTTTCACCTCAGAGACTAACAAAAGAGACTTTCAAGACTCTGCCTGGAGAAGATAAGAGCAGATTCAAAGGTAATTCAGAATAACTTTCTGCTCGCCTTTGCAAAGTTTTTCCCCGAACAAATCTGCAGCCATGAGCTCCTACTGTAGCCCTCTGAGGCGCAAACTTCAGATGACAGAGCACGACACGTGCATAGCCCAAGGAGGAGGCCATTTTGGCTGTGCAAGAGGAGCCTGAAATGGTGTCTTAACTGTGTCAAAGTCAGAGAGCGGGAGAGAGAGAGAGAGAGAGAGAGAGAGAGAGAGAGAGAGACTTTGGGACAATGTATAAATAGTTTTCCCCTTCCAGGAGGAGGCCTTTTTTAACAGAAGTTCTGCTCCCATGTAAGCGACCTGGTTTTCTGTGGCCCAGTTGGCTGAAAGAGTGCGAGAGAAAGTGAAAGAGAGATTAAAAGAGAGAGAGAGAGAGAAAGAGAAGAGAGAAAACTCCACTTTTCTGCCTTTAGCTTCACACAGAGTCCAGCTCTGTGGGACTCAGATAATCACTGTAAGTCTTTTCCTGCCAGGTTGCATAAATGAAAAGGTATTACAGTATGTTTAAAAAACGTTATACTTCTGCTTCAACTTCCTGAAGGCTGCAGCTCCAAAGGTCGCAGTCAAAGTTGTCTCATGTGTCGCTTCAGGACACAAACTGATACACAACCCTCTCAGATGCTCTCAGGAACCTGCGCTGAGCTCAGTCATCTTCAGAAATGCCCCAAATACTTTCTGCAATGGCTTTATTTCATTTGATTTATTTTCTCTGTGATGTGATTCTCAGGCGTGTGTAGAATTATGAGAACGGAGAACTCCTAACACAAACAACACATTAACACACTCATCCAGACTGTAACACACCAAACTCTCTCCATCCTTTTAACCTTTGGCCTAACTCCACTCAGGTAGGAGGATCAGTTAAACTCAAACACCAGAACTACACACCTATATACACACCATACAGCTATAAATACCATCAAACATTTCCTCATTTCCTCATCAAGCATTACTTTTTCAGTCAAACTTCAATATTGACCATTAAATCATTTAAGACCAAGAGACACATTAACATTAATAAACACACATTTACCAAGAAACACTGACATTCACCACCAAACACCAAGAAACACTGACATTCACCACCAAACACCAAGAAACACTGACATTCACCACCAAACACCAAGAGACACCGACATTCACCACCAAACACCAAGAGACACCAACATTCACCACCAAACACCAAGACACACTGACATTCACCACCAAACACCAAGAGACACCAACATTCACCACCAAACACCAAGACACACTGACATTCACCACCAAACACCAAGACACACTGACATTCACCACCAAACACCAAGAGACACTGACAATCACCACCAAACACCAAGAGACACCAACATTCACCACCAAACACCAAGAGACACCAACATTCACCAGCAAACACTAAAAGAAGTAAAGTTTACCACTAATCTCCAAGAGTTTTTTTTAATTGGTGTATTTTATTCCTTTGACTCTTCCTCTGAGTCAGACTCCTTGCTGTCGTTGAGGAACAGAGGATAAAAATGATAGTAAAAAAGAAAAGAATATCAGGGTGACACTTTCCTTTGTGTTTGTTTTGTCTTTACGATAAAAGCATGGCCTCTAACCTTTAAAACAGTAACACACACTGACATTTATAATATTAATCTGTAAAATTAAAGAACGACATCCCAAATATCCACATCTGTAAATCTATCAACCCCCACACGGGGTCACGACTGAGCACCGGGGCTTCATCTAAACCGTGTTTAAATACTTTTGATATGTCAGATTTGGGCACCATGCTAACGGTCACCATGCTAACGGTCACCATGCTAACGGTCACCACGCTAACAGTCACCATGCTAGCGGTCACCACGCTAACGGTCACCACGCTAACAGTCACCATGCTAACGGTCACCATGCTAACAGTCACCATGCTAACGGTCACCACGCTAACGGTCACCATGCTAACGGTCACCATGCTAAAGGTCACCACGCTAACGGTCACCATGCTAACGGTCACCACGCTAACGGTCACCACACTAACGGTCACCATGCTAACAGTCACTATGCTAACGGTCACCATGCTAACGGTCACTACGCTAACAATCACCATGCTAACGGTCACCTTGCTAATGGTCACCATGCTAACAGTCACTATGCTAACAGTCACTATGCTAACTGTCACCATGCTAACGGTCCATGATTCTGAAAGTTTAAACAGCCGTGGGTTTGTTTTTTTTCTCCCTCTGTAACAAATAATCCACTTTCCAATGTGCCTTTTTCTTATGACTAAACACTAATGGTGAATAATCACTGAGTCCCATCATCAGACTTTGTGCTTTTCATCTCCACTCACAGCGTGAGTCACACATGATGCCAAGAGTTTGAGTAATCGAAGCAGTAATATAACTACGAGGCTTGAAAATGTCTCAGGAATGAGAAAGAACAAAGCCTTGATGGAGACAGAAGTGTGTGTCAGTCAGTGAGGTAGGATCATGTGACCTGAACATCACTGCTGTGTTCAAACCATTCATCCTGAAGAAAAAACAAGTTCCTAAACAAAATTCCTTTAAATCCCCAAACTGTTTAAGTGGCAGCTTTTAGTCTCGCTGTTCTTGGTGCCCCGAGGGAGCGTTTTTTTTCTTCCTGCTATCAGGTAAAGTGAACGTAGAATACGTTTAAAATTGATTTAAGACATCTAATTGGATCTCGAGGTCCACTGTGTGTACATCAGGGAACTAAAATGGACATGTGGAGCTTATTTTTTCCTGACAGCATTTTAAATGAAGACACCCGAGACATTATTATAGCCTTTTCTGCTGAGTGAGTGGATTTGCTCTCCTCAGCCATCATAACGCAGGCTAGAGACATATATAATCAGATTAAATGGAATGGTCTTATGTCAAAGGAGAAAAAAAACAAAATTCACTAAATAAATCGAATGTGAAAGATGACATGGAAGAGTAAAGATCTCAGTAAAGCTGTTTTAAAAAGGAATAAAAGAAGTGAAATGACGCTGCCATCATTTGTCGACCGACAGCAGGCTCCTGCCCTTCCTGTGTTCATGTGAGAGATGTAGGCGATCGATGGAGAAATGTGAGAGCAGCCCCTGCTGAGGTGACACACTATAATGCAGTCCGTCAGTTCACACCAGTCGCCCACTTCATTACAAAAGACGTTAAACACAACACTGGCATTTGGCAAATGCCACCCAATAATGAGGGCGAGGCGAGTGGAGTGAGGCTGCATTTGCATGCTGTTTGTTTATGAAGTTGATGGAGAAAAGAGAACATGGTTTTAAGGTGAACTTTCAATTTAGACCAGTAATGTGAGAAAGAAATAATGAAATAAATAAATAAACATGGAGTTTATCTGAGGTGTAAACATCAGGAATATAGAGATGTGTTTAAGTCAACATCACCTTGATTTGTACTAGTGAAAGATCTGACTTTCAGCCCATCTGTCTAACTCAGACACGCCCATCTGTCCAGCTCAGACACGCCCATCTGTCTAACTCAGACATGTCCATCTGTCTAATTCAAACACGCCCATCTGTCCAACTCAGACACGCCCATCTGTCCAACTCAGACATGCCCATCTGTCTAATTCAAACACGCCCATCTGTCTAATTCAAACACGCCCATCTGTCCAACTCAGACACGCCCATCTGTCTAATTCAAACACGCCCATCTGTTCAACTCAGACACGCCCATCTGTCCAACTCAGACACGCCCATCTGTCTAATTCAAACACGCCCATCTGTCCAACTCAGACACGCCCATCTGTTCAACTCAGACGCGCCCATCTGTCTAATTCAAACACGCCCATCTGTCCAACTCAGACACGCCTATCTGTCAAAATCAAACACGCCCATTTGTCTAATTCAAACACGCCCATCTGTCCAACTCAGACACGCCCATTTGTCTAATTCAAACACGCCCATCTGTCCAACTCAGACACGCCCATCTGTCTAATTCAAACACGCCCATCTGTCTAATTCAAACACGCCCATCTGTCCAACTCAGACACGCCCATCTGTTCAACTCAGACACGCCCATCTGTCTAATTCAAACACGCCCATCTGTCCAACTCAGACACACCTATCTGTCAAAATCAAACACGCCCATTTGTCTAATTCAAACACGCCCATCTGTCCAACTCAGACACGCCCATTTGTCTAATTCAAACACGCCCATCTGTCCAACTCAGACACGCCCATCTGTCTAATTCAAACACGCCCATCTGTCTAATTCAAACACGCCCTACTGTCCAACTCAGACACGCCCATCTGTCTAATTCAAACAAGCCCATCTGTCTAATTCAAACACGCCCATCTGTCCAAATCAGACACGCCCATCTGTCCAACTCAGACACGCCCATCTGTCTAATTCAATCATGCCCATCTGTCTAATTCAAACACACCCATCTGTCGAATTCAAACACACCCATCTGTCCAACTCAGACATGCCCATCTGTCTAACTCAGACACGCCCATCTGTCTAACTCAGACAC
>NC_083462.1:3012740-3015240 GCF_030014155.1 Tachysurus vachellii | reverse complement strand
ACCTCTCTGTCTCAGTCTCCAACTCTCTGTCTCCAACTCTCTGTTTCCACCTCTGTGTCTCAGTCTCCACCTCTCTGTCTCTGTTTCAGTCTCAGTCTCCACCTCTGTGTCTCAGTCTCCACCTCTCTGTCTCTGTCTCCACCTCACTGTCTTTGTCTCATTCTCCAACTCTCTGCCTCAGTCTGTGTCTCTGTCTCCACCTCTCTGTCTCAGTCTCCAACTCTCTGTCTCCAACTCTCTGTTTCCACCTCTGTGTCTCAGTCTCCACCTCTCTGTCTCCACCTCACTGTCTTTGTCTCAGTCTCCAACTCTCTGCCTAAATCTGTCTTTGTCTCCACCTCTCTGTCTCACTGTGTTTCAGACTCCACCTCTCAGTCTCTGTCTCTACCCCTCTGTCTCTGTCTACACCTCTCAGTCTCTGTCTCAGCCTTCAACTTTCTGTTTCTGTCCCAGTCACCACCTCTCTGTCTCAGTCTCTGTCCCAGTCTCCACTGCTCTGTCTCTGTCTCCACCCCTTAGTCTCTGTCTCTGTCTCCACCTCACTGTCTTTGTCTCCACCTCTAAGTCTCTGTCTCAGTCTCTGTCTCTTGTCTACACCTATCAGTCCTCTGTCTCAGTCTCCACCTCTCTGTCTCTGCTTCAGTCTCAGTCTCCAACTTATTTCTCCTCATTCTGTTCATTCTGTACGATCTTAAAAAAGAGATCTTTAGCGGTTCTTTTGAGTGGTTAAGGGTTCTTAGCTTCTTAATAGGTTTAATCTGGAAACATGAGGGGAAGAAAAAAAGAAAGGAAAGGAGGGAATTTAGGGAGAAAGGAAATGAACAATCATCTCAACAATCCTGTTTCTATTACAGACATGATGTTCACAGGATCTTTTCTTCAGGTGAAGTAAGACAATAAAAACATGGACTTATTTCCACTTGGACTCGGATTAGGAGCAGCACCACTGAGAGGAAGAGCTTCCTGTCCACTGGGATTGTTTACAACACGGTGAAATTAGATGATTTATAGACAGACAAAATGTAAGGAGCAGGTTTGGGGCAGAATGGCTGAATCATCAGCATGTAACACACACACATGTTATCAGAGTAAATCTCTCACACACACACACACACACACACACACACACACACCCGCAGAATGACAGCCGTGGGAATTGAAAGCCCTGCTCGCTCAATGAGCCGAGTTAGAGATTTAATCCTGTGTTTTATGAATACTACACCGCACAGATTCCTGTTCAAACAGCTGATTCAACACAGCAGCTCATTAACACGACATCACACTAACACGCTTATGTGTCAGGGCAGGAAACACATTTACATTTACATCACATGACACTGTTACCGTCTAGCGTACTGGATTAGTGTGTGAGATTATCAGCCTTTAGTCATGAAGAGTGTGTGTTAATGTAAACCTGAGGAGCATCAGAGCTCCGTTACTCCTGAACACAGTGGATTCGTCTCACACAGGAGTTACAGCACTGACAAATGACTGTAGTTATAAAGCTTTACATGGTTCAGAGGTATAAAAGTTCTCTGAAACAGACAGGACGAGACACGAGAAAAATATATTGTCGCTGTCGGGCGGAAACCTCGTATGTCCAAATTTGGTCAATTTCATATTTTTTCACATATCGATGCTATTGGTCAGTCCCCACGTGGGTCTGTTA
The DNA here is from genome assembly GCF_030014155.1 of Tachysurus vachellii. NCBI lineage: Eukaryota > Metazoa > Chordata > Actinopteri > Siluriformes > Bagridae > Tachysurus > Tachysurus vachellii. The sequence continues at coordinate 3,013,571 of NC_083462.1, read as the reverse complement.
TTTTTACAAGTTATTAACCAATCTAAAGTCTTGAAAATAGCTTGAGCGCAAATCTCATAACTCCATTGGACACTTCAACTGTCCACCTCTTCCTCACTCCGTGGGAGAGCTTCACGGCATATTTCTCCTCAAGAAGAGTCGCAACGAATCAACACGTCTTCTGAGGTAAATGTCTTCAAAACACTGGGCTCAAAGAAAAAAAAATCTTGACCCCCGCTAGTTCTGGTGCTCGTCTGAGGACAGGAATTTAGCGCAAGACAATCCACTGCAACGCGGACTAAACCCTGTGCACTGCAGATAAGGTACGCGTTTTTTTAATGTCCTGAAAAATAACGGTTTTGGAGATACGAGGATTCTGCCTGACAGTGATGATATGAAAAACTGAGGAAAAGAAAAAAAAAGGAAGATTTTTTGGGGGATTTTCTTGGGTTACAGTGTTTCAGTTGTGGAGGTGAATTATAATCTCACGTTAATTGTGACATGGTGTTTATAGATATATCCTGGATATAGAAACTACATAAAGAAGCCGTGTTTCTTAAAAACGCCTGACACTGAGATAAATACTAGGACATGAAATTGGGACAGAGGATTGTTGGTTTGTCAGATCCATAAAAAGCAGTGAGAAGTGAAAAGTAGTCCACATCATGGCTGGGAGAAAGAATCATCTCATCTAACCTATTTACTTTAAATGATGTGCAGCTGGGACACGTCTCAGGTCACAGTTTAGTGCCACAGTGTGACGTTCTACTGAGGGTGAGGAGCGCTGGGTGTCGGGAGGAACGAGGGAAACTGTTCTGTGTGCTTGGTGACGTCATCACAGCTCAGAAGACA
>NC_083462.1:3002740-3010240 GCF_030014155.1 Tachysurus vachellii | reverse complement strand
ACATCTCTACTGACTGAGTCTCATCCCCCTCACCCTCCTCTCTCTCTCTCTCTCTCTCTCTCTCTCTCTCTGTGTCTCTCCCCTTTACTCCCTCCCTCCCTCACTCCCTCCCTCACTCTCTCTCTCTTTCTTTCTCTCCAGCTTTCCCTATGATGTTTCCATGCACTGACACTGGAGACTCCTTCCACACATGATAAATAAATGTCTCCTGACAGAAAATCAGTATAAATGGGTTGTTCTGTAGGACAGAGAGAGGAGAGAGAGAGAGAGAGAGAGAGAGAATATAAAGGGTGAGAAGAGAGAGGTGAAAAAGAGCATCTATAAAGGTTATTAAATCAGAACAGGACAGAGAAAGATCGTGAAAGTGAAAGCGAAGAAAAATAATGTGACAGGAAAAGGAAAGAGACAAACTCAACTGTGGACATTCTTTCCTGAAACTTTCCAGGAAATAACTTATTTAAATAAAACTACATATTTTTATTTGAACAAAAGTGATAAAGTGAATTATAAATGTACCTGCTGATGCAAGCACAGGTGAAGTAGCTGTAATACACACTGTGTTACATGGTTACAAGACATGGAAGTGTAACTGAGGACACAGCCCTCATCAGGGGATCAGCATTGACAAGGACATAGTCATACACACTGATACACACTGATACATGTGGGGACACACACTGATATACGCGGGGACACACACTGATACACGCAGGGACACACACTGATTCACACAGGGACACACACTGATACATGCAGGGACACACACTGATGCATGCAGGGACATACACTGATACATGCATGGACACACTGATACACACGGGGACACACACTGATACACTGACACACACGGACACAGACACACACACCGACATGCACAAGGACATGGACACAGACACACACACACTGATACACACAGACACACACACTGACATGGACACGGGGACACACACTGATACACTGACAAACACTGACATGGACACAGACACACCCACACTGATATGGACACAGACACACACACACTGACATGGACACAGACACACACTGACATGGACACAGACACACACACTGACATGGACACAGACACACACTGACATGGACACAGACACACACACTGACATGGACACAGACACACTGACATGGACACAGACACACACACTGACATGGACACAGACACACAGACATGGACACAGACACACACACTGACATGGACACAGACACACACACTGACATGGACACAGACACACTGACATGGACACAGACACACTGACATGGACACAGACACACACACTGACATGGACACAGACACACTGACATGGACACAGACACACACACTGACATGGACACAGACACACACTGACCTGGACATGGACACATATTTCTATAGAACTTTGCTCATCACAGCGACACTGCGACTCTTCACTATCAGGTGTTTATGTTTTTATCTCATCAGACATGGACACAGACACACACACTGACATGGACAAAGACACACACACTGACATGGACACAGACACACACTGACATGGACACAGACACACTGACATGGACACAGACACACTGACATGGACACAGACACACACACTGACATGGACACAGACACACACACTGACATGGACACAGACACACTGACATGGACACAGACACACACTGACCTGGACATGGACACATATTTCTATAGAACTTTGCTCATCACAGTGACACTGCGACTCTTCACTATCAGGTGTTTATGTTTTTATCTCATCAGACTGTGTCTGGTTTTAGAAATCCATCCTGGACTTCAGTTAGAGACGATTAAGTTCATCAGAATGGAGCTGCATGTCTAACAATGACAACGTGTCTGATCTCAGGAACAGGATGGTTTATAACGGATAAAGTTTGACCTTGTTTCTTCAAGCAAAGGCTAAAAAAAGAAGAAGAAAAATCTGTCTCTCTTTTCTAATGCCTGAACTTTTTGGGTCAGTTTCAGGTTTGGATTTCAGGTTAATGTAAGTGGTGCTGAATTTAACCCAACATCATCCCTCATCCTTCTGTAAGGTCTGGACTCATCAGTACAATAACACAAAGCTTTAAATCGAAAGCTGTGTCGTTTTGTATTTACTAAAGATTACAGATGAATAGAATTTACACAAAGAAAGCTACACTAAATGAAGCTGATGCCGGTGTGTGTTTTCTCTCAGCACTCAGGAACATCAGCAGCTCCATGTGCCACAGAGTGTTGTTCAGATTAATGGCTACAATACGAAGGTTTTTCTCTTTAATGTCTTCTAAATACATTTTTCCCAGCTCTAGTGTGTAGCCTGTATATTTCCCGCCGATCTACAGCGCAGTTGAGACGCCACAGCATGTGGATGTGGATTTTTTTTTCCAGAATGAGGATTTTACAGCTTGCTTCAGGCCTCTTGCACTATTTCCCCTCTTCCGATCTGACAGTATATTAAAAGTAATTGGACATATTCTCCATTTCATTTAAACTCCGCTCGTAAGCGTGATGTAGTGCACTCCGCCGAGGGGGTTTGGGTAATTTCGGCAGATCTGAAGCCGACGCGTTCGACAGAAAAAAAACAAAAAAAATGAGCCGTTTTTAAATGTCTGGATCAACTGGAGGCGAGTTTCACAAGACAGAAAATGTGTGTATTATGGAAATGAGGATCATCTCAAGGAGACCATCATGCACCAAGCACAAAGAAACACACCTTCAGCAAGTCTCCAGGATTCACATCAACCTGGGAAAGAGTGTGTAAGTCTTCTGAGGAGCTCCTAAATAATTCAGGACCTGTCACCCGGTCAGGAAGAAGTGGATCAACATCTGTTTTCTCTCTCCGTGAAAAATCCTGACAGCTCCACATTCACTGCAAATCCTTCATGTGTCCAATACAGGACTGATGAGATTCTACACGAGTCTAGATGAAGCACCTTATGGGAATGAACCCAGTCTCATCTTTGTGGTACAGTTCATATTTATTTCCTGTTGTGGTGTACACATTTGGAGATACATGAAAGACCTTCAACCAGACGCAGAAGACTCTACTACCATATGAGTATATAATGTATTATCACCTCTTTCAGGCCCTGTGGTGGAGGTGCTGGAAATGGAGATGGTGGAAGATACAGTGGAGGTGGTGGAGGATATGGAGGTGGTGGAAATATTGGAGAAGGTGTTGGTGGTGGTGAATATGGTGGAGGATATGGAGGTGGTGGAGCAGGTGCTGGTGGTGGTGGTGGTGGAGCAGGTGTTAGTGGTGGTGGGGCAGGTGGTGGTGGTGGAGCAGGTGTTGGTGGCGTTGGTGGTGGTGGTGGTGGAGCAGGTGTTGGTGGCATTGGTGGTGTTGGTGGTGGTGGAGCAGGTGTTGGTGGTGGTGAATATGGTGGAGGTGGAGTATATGTAGGTGGTGGAGCAGGTGGTGGTGGTGGTGGTGGTGGTGGAGCAGGTGTTGGTGGTGTTGGTGGTGAAGCAGGTGTTGGCAGTGGTGGAGCAGGTGTTGGTGGTGGTGGAGCAGGTGGTGGCGGTGGTGGAGCAGGTTTTGGTGGTGGTGGTGGTGGTGGAGCAGGTGTTGGTGGTGTTGGCGGTGGTGGAGCAGGTGGTGGTGGTGGTGGAGCAGGTGTTGGTGGTGTTGGAGGTGGTGGAGCAGGTGTTGGTGATGTTGGTGGTGGAGCAGGTGTTGGTGGTGGTGGTGGTGGTGGTGGAGCAGGTGTTGATGGTGGTGGTGGAGCAGGTGTTGATGGTGGTGGTGGTGGTGGTGGTGGTGGAGCGGGTGTTGGTGGTGGTGAATATGGTGCAGGTGGAAGACACTAACCAAAAAAACTAACCAGGATAAAGCAGGTAATTAAAGATGAGTTCATATTATTTCATAACACTTCATATGACTGTCTGAAGCCTGAAGCACACAGTTGTACAGAACGTCTCTGTGTGTGTGTAGATTTATAATTACACTGGCACTAAGAGTCCAAACCCTGCTCCATCATTATAATGTCCCTGTGCACAAAGCAGCTCCATGAAGACATGGTGTGGAGGTGAAGGTTGGAGTAAAGAACTCGAGTGTCCTGCACTGAGCCCTGACTCTGACTCACTGCTGGAAGTGTGTTGATTAATCTAACGAGTCGATGGAAAAGCAGGACAGAACATTAGAAGAGCCTCTGAAGAGCATCTTGAACTTTACCGACAGCTTTCTTAGGGCTGATTTGTGTTTCCTGTATGATTAGTGTTCATTTCCTGTTGTGTTGCTTTATGAAGCGTGACATGCGTCATTAAGAGTTCAACATTTCACACTTATTTTTTATATTCTTTATATTTACACCACATTGCTGTTGAGGTCTAGACTCTGATTGGTCATCAGGTGTTGATGAATTCTCTCTAACAGAGGCAGGTTTTTATTAATGTACTCAGTTTGATAGCTAATCGTTTCTATAGCAACAGTGAGGTTCCCAGTAAGATGGTGAACGTGTATCAGTCGACCAATGACTGCTTCTAGCTGCTATAACCTAAGTGCTAACAGGAAGTGGCTCATTTCTCTGACATTCCACAACATTACATGATCCTGTGATGATATGTACGATGTGTTTAATTAAGAGATAAAACCTGCTGTGGCGACACATGGGTTGTCCTGGAAAATCATCATCATTTTGGTGGTAACGGTAACTCAGGTTCCTCACGTTCCTCACGTCAGCACATGGATTGTTATTTGACTAGAACAACACAACACACCGTGTTAATTATGTGTTGAGTTTGAGGTTGTAGTTCTGGGTCCTGGTGGTGAAGGTTCAGTTAGAGGAACGTTCCTCACTGATCTGTGGCCTTCCTGATACACGGCTTTTCTTAGACGTTAAAACATCAGTGATGCCTGTAAAGATGGACGGAAGGTGGAGCGCTCGTAATGACATGTCTGACTTTCTCTCACTCTCTAACATCAGTCGATCTTCTCCTCCCCTTCATCTCTTTAAACGTTCCGCTGTGTACCTTTCACTCTCTTCACAGCCATTTATCAAATAGGTCTTTCTTTAATAAGTCCAATTAGGTGTGAAGGCCTTGTCTCACACCTCTCGCTGGACATCTGATTGAACAGCGGCATGGATGAGTGGAGAGAGTGAATTAGAAGGATGGATAAGTGCAGCGCTGTAGTTTCCATCATTTTTCTCAGTGCTTCATCTTTTTTGTTGTCGGAGTGGATTTTACGCTGACTCAGTCTGGCTCAATCTATCAGCGCGTGTATGTGTGTGTGTGTGTGTGTGTGTGTGTGTGTGTGTGTGTGTGTGTGTGTGATGCCATCAATCCCTGAGCGTTACACAGTGGTTCTGAAACATCAGAATGGCTCAGCAGGTAAATATGAGGCCTGTCAACTAACACAAGTAAACAATCACAACAAAGAGGGATTACACACAGGAGAAAGAGAGAATGTAGGATACACCATCAAATATCACACCATCTATCAATCCCCCTTCTCTCTCTCTCTCTCTCTCTCTATACAAACCAATTAAATCCTAAACTGTGGTGACTCTAGAACTTCACACATCCAGACGGTGCCCGTGGCATCTTCAGAGGTTCATAGACTCCAAAACAGGAACAATTTGTGAAGAAAAGCGATGCTTCAGACATTCGAGTCCCTTCTCTGACTTCTGCTCAGTTTATTTAGCACTCGTGAGTTCAGAAGATGTGAAAGACGTCTGCAGCAACGTCAGGGATAGATCTCACTGTGCAAGCTGCAGCTCAGACACCGGTCTCACACACACACACACACACACACACCCCACTGCTCATGATGGAATCCATTCTGCCACAGTGCCAGGATTTTATTTGCATTATATTGAGCTCTCAATGACAACAGGAATAAGTGTGGGAGGAGTTCAGGAGTGTTAGAGAGCAGCAGGGCCAAACTAGCATTAAAGATAATAGCATTTTCTCCCAGCATGCTCTTGTGCAGTCGACTGTAGAAACGGCATTATCAAGTCGGACATCTTTGCAGACTGATAAAATACATTGGGTTGTATTGTTTAACCTCCTGCTCCGCTGATCTTTCCACCACCGGACGAGTTGACGTCCTCTCAGTGGAGTCTCAGGTAGGCGCAACTCCAGGACGAATTAGTTTTCAACCTCATGAGTGTGTTTATGGAAACTAAAGAAAAAGTGCTTGAGCGCTGACACGAGGAAGGGAAAGAGCTTTGATCTCCATCTCTGAACTTCTAACAGATTAATTATGAACCACTGAAAAACTCTAACAGTGAAGAGGAGGAGACATGGTGACTACAGGAGCTTTTGTTTTGCTACGAAAAACATTTTGTTTTTTTCATAAAACATCTTCCAATGTTTAATAATGTATAAAGGCGATAATGTATTACATACAGAGACCCACTTTCCATATTTAGGTTCTCATTTGAATCGTTTGAATCGTTTGAATGGTTTGACCAGATAATAATTTGTTCAGATTTGTTAAGCATCATGTGTTCATGACATCATGTGATCTTTCCATTGGTCCTTTGTTCTATTTCTGTATTTGTGCTACATTTTTCCATTAGATTTATGTCCTAGTTATCAGAAATGTTATTAAAATTTTATACGGATATTTATTTGACATGTTGTTTTTATACATAAAATTGGTTGCACAATTCCATTGGACTCCAAACTTTTGTAGAAAGGATATTATTTACATTGACATTATTTACTGTCCAGTGTCACCCAGATGATCCTGGTTCCTCTAAAGGTTCCTTCCTCAGATCATCTCAGGGAGTTTTTCCTCAAAACCGGGATAAATATTAACTTCTTTTTTAATCTGTAGGAGTGGGTGGGAGTGACCAAACCAGAGTAGTGGGAGTGGCCAAACTTTCTGTAGGAGTGGGTGGAAGTGACCAAACCAGAGTAGTGGGAGTGACCAAACCAGAGTAGTGGGAGTGGCCAAACTTTCTGTAGGAGTGGGTGGAAGTGACCAAACCGGAATAGTGGGAGTGGTCAAACTTTCTGTAGGAGTGGGTGGGAGTGACCAAACCGGAGTGGTGGGAGTGGTCAAACTTTCTGTTGGAGTGGGTGGGAGTGGCCAAACGGGAGTGGTGGGAGTGGCCAATCTTTCTGTAGGAGTGGGTGGGAGTGGCCAAACTTTCTGTAGGAGTGGGTGGGAGTGACCAAACCGGAGTGGTGGGAGTGGTCAAACTTTCTGTTGGAGTGGGTGGGAGTGGCCAAACGGGAGTGGTGGGAGTGGCCAATCTTTCTGTAGGAGTGGGTGGGAGTGGCCAAACTTTCTGTAGGAGTGGGTGGGAGTGGCCAACCGGGAGTGATGGGAGTGGTCAAACTTTCTGTTGGAGTGGGTAGGAGTGGCCAAACAGGAGTGGTGGGAGTGGCCAATCTTTCTGTAGGAGTGGGTGGGAGTGGCCAAACTTTCTGTAGGAGTGGGTGGGAGTGGCCAACCGGGAGTGGCCAACCGGGAGTGGTGGGAGTGGTCAAACTTTCTGTTGGAGTGGGTAGGAGTGGCCAAACGGGAGTGGTGGGAGTGGCCAATCGTTCTGTAGGAGTGGGTG
>NC_083462.1:2990240-2992740 GCF_030014155.1 Tachysurus vachellii | reverse complement strand
ATTACTTTTCAGCAGAACTTTCAAGTTCCTTCACTCTAGTACCTGCGAGAAGAGCTTCAGGGGAGGTTCTGATTTGCTCCATGATCTTCAGGTCAGTTAGACGTTGTTTGTTGAGTGTCACATGTTCTCAGCAGGACTCAGTTGGACAGGAGAACATTTACCTGCACTGCATTGCTTTGTCCTTGTTTATGGACCACGGTCCAGCTGAAGGTGGAGGTTCTCCTGAACATTAAGTAGCTTTAGATTGAAGCTGGTTCTCTTTTCTCTGTTCCTCCAGACTGAAAGTTCTCCTCACATATGGTTCACCTGTGGGGGCTTTTTTTACAGGGGCTTGGACAAGTTTTTTTGCTGACCAATAAGCTTTTAATGAGTTTGCAATAAAACTTCTGACATTTTAGTAAACAAACTAAAGACGTTTTTGATGTTCATTCATTCATTCATTCATCTTCTACCACTTATCCGAACTACCTCGGGTCACGGGGAGCCTGTGCCTATCTCAGGCGTCATCGGGCATCAAGGCAGGATACACCCTGGACGGAGTGCCAACCCATCACAGGGCACACACACACACTCTCAGTCTAAAAGCTCACAGTCGTTCTTTTCCCCCCCGGTGCAACCTGCTCGATTTTGATACCCCGATGCCTAAATTGTCATTAATCCTCATTATCCTCGTCCTCTTCCTCAGCTCGACTCGCCTCCATTAGAGTGTAAATGAACTCCAGCTGAAGTCAATCACGCCTCTATCGCAGGTAACAGCTAAACCATTTCCATAATTCCCAATTACGTCTCCGCCTAGGATTCATCCAGCGCCATTTCATTTGCATTAGAAATGAACATAACCGCCGCGCGTCGTCTTCCTATAGCCTGGCAAAGGCGCTTTTGCGAGGAAGAGGAGGCTAATTGAAATGCGGCAGGGCCGAGGCCAGTTCGTTAATGTTTAATGACTAATATGCAGCCACATGCAAGAGAGAAAATGAGATTACTTTCTCAGTTCAGATAATTTCTCAGGCAGTGAAGTGAACAGAGAGGAAGCGAAGAGGGAAATATTCCATTTGAATTAAACACACCTCTGTTCAGGGACGAGCCTCTGTCAGCGTCCTCACTTCTGTACCAACACACACACTCAGCGCTGTGAAATCGGGTGGCTACGTAACACACACACAACATAAAGCTGATCAGATCACAGCATCTTTCACTCCTGATGTTTATGACCTGAGTTCAGCTTCTCACTGGTCTCCTGGGACAGAAGCTCCATCTCAGCACCTCTCAGATACACACATATCATTAATTCAGCCCACAGGCTTCTGGGTAAAACCTGGCCTGAATTCTCTAATCAATTCGGTTAATGTACTTTAAATGTAAAGGTTCAGAATGTCAGGGCTTTCAGGAAATGCAGCAAATCCAGTGCAGACTCAGTCACAGTAACGACGATGTCCTCGTATTCAATATGAAGTCATTGACACTTTAGGACTTTACTCCAGCTGTGTCGTGTGAATTCTGTCAAATAAAATCCAGCGTCAGACTTTTAACAACAAAGATTTACCAGATTTCCCAGGGTTCTGGTAGCCCTAACCCTAATCCTAACCCTAACCCTAATCCTAACCCTAACCCCTAAACCTAACTCTAACTCTAACCCTAATCCTAACCCTAACCCCAACTCCTAAACCTAACCCTAACTCCAACTCCTAAACCTAACCCTAATCCTAATCCTAACCCTAATCCTAACCCTAACCCTAATCCCTAACCCTAACCAGGCAAGTGCGACGTAAACAGATAAGAGATAAACAGCTCAGACTCACCTCACAGGATGGATTTAATATTTCTCAGAGAACATGAGCTCCAGGAGGACAGAAGAATCCGAAAGCGAGACCGAGTGCTAATCACAGGTTAAATACAAAAAACACAATCTGAGAAAATGACAGAAAATATTTGTAGAAAATTTGAACTCATTTAGTCCTTCAGTGAACAAACAGGTCTAAGAGTTTAAATAGGTTTAAAGTTCGAGTCATTTCTGAGTTTTAATTCGCTGCTGTTTAGTTTCAGTTTTGTGCTCAGATGCCAGATTAAATAATAAAAGTAAACTCCATGTAAGGAATAAAACAGTGTGTGTGATGAAGCAGGGTGATGAAGACGAGTTACTGATACCACCACAGTGATGGATTAGTCTCAGCATGTCCCTAAGGGTTTATTACACTTACACCAGAGCAGTTCTAGCAGCAATAAAGCGTCTCTGTTACACTGTTACACAGCTCTGACACTGGAGACTCCTTCACACGTGACACACACGTCTCCTCACTGAAATCTTCAACTAATTAAAAAAAAAACCAGATATTTTATTCTCTGGTTTTTATTATTAGCCTCACATTCAGTGACTTGTCCACCACACGAGTCCCTGTGGATGAGCCGTTACTATAGAAACCACTCCATCCATTTTCAGTAGTGTTTATCCTGCACAGGGTCACCGAGAACCTGGAGCTGCTCCCAGGGGACCATATGCTTT
>NC_083462.1:2982740-2985240 GCF_030014155.1 Tachysurus vachellii | reverse complement strand
ATCTGTACACAATTCCTGGAAGCTGAAAGCATCCCAGTTCTTGCATGACCAGCATACTGACCGGACGCGTCACACATTGAGCATGTTTGGGATGCTCTGGATTGGCGTCTATAACAACAGCGTGTTCCAGTTCCTGCTGATATCCAGCAACTTCGCACAGACCAACATTCCACAGGCCACGATCAACAACCTGATCAACTCTATGTGAAGGAGATGTGTTGCACTGCGTGAGGTAAATGGTGGTCACACCAGATACTGACTGGTTTTCGGACCCCAATACAGTAAAACTGCACATATTAGAGTGGCCTTTTATTGTAACCAGCCTAAGACACACCAGTGTAATAATCATGCTGTCTAATCAGCATCGTGATATGACTCCTGTGAGGTGGATGGATTCTCTCTGCAAAGGAGAAGTGCTCACTAACACTAAAGTGCTCACTAACACTAAAGTGCTCACTAACACTAAAGTGCTCACTAACACAGATTTAGACAGATTTGTGAACAATATTTGAGAGAAATAGGCCTTTTGTGTACATAGAAAAAGTCTCAGATCTTTGAGTTCAGCTCATGAAAAGGGGCAAAAACAAAAGTGTTGCGTTTATAATTTTGTTCAGTGTAGGTGTGAACACTATTATTTGTGTGTGTGTGTGTCTGTGTGTCTGTGTATGTATGTGTGTGTGTCTGTGCGTCTGTGTATGTATATGTGTGTGCGTGTCTGTGTATGTATATGTGTGTGTGCGTGTCTGTGTATGTATATGTGTGTGTGCGTGTCTGTGTATGTATATGTGTGTGTGCGTGTCTGTGTATGTATATGTGTGTGTGCGTGTCTGTGTATGTATATGTGTGTGTGTGTATGTATATGTGTGTGTGTATGTGTCTGTGTATGTATATGTGTGTGTGTATGTGTCTGTGTATGTATATGTGTGTGTGTGTGTATGTGTCTGTGTATGTATATGTGTGTGTGTATGTGTCTGTGTATGTATATGTGTGTGTGCGTGTCTGTGTATGTATATGTGTGTGTATGTGTCTGTGTATGTATATGTGTGTGTGCGTGTCTGTGTATGTATATGTGTGTGTATGTGTCTGTGTATGTATATGTGTGTGTGCGTGTCTGTGTACAGTATGTATATGTGTTTGTGCGTGTCTGTGTATGTATATGTGTGTGTGCGTGTCTGTGTATGTATATGTGTGTGTGCGTGTCTGTGTATGTATGTGTGTGTGCATGTCTGTGTATGTATATGTGTGTGTGCGTGTCTGTGTATGTATATGTGTGTGTGCGTGTCTGTGTATGTATATGTGTGTGTGCGTGTCTGTGTATGTATATGTGTGTGTGCGTGTCTGTGTATGTGTGTGTGTGTGTGTGCGTGTCTGTGTATGTGTGTGCGTGTCTGTGTATGTACATGTGTGTGCGTGTCTGTGTATGTATATGTGTGTGTGCGTGTCTGTGTATGTGTGTGTGTGTGTGTGTGTGCGTGTCTGTGTATGTGTGTGCGTGTCTGTGTATGTATATGTGTATGTGTATGTGTCTGTGTATGTATATGTGTGTGTGTATGTGTCTGTGTATGTATATGTGTGTGTGCGTGTCTGTGTATGTATATGTGTGTGTGTGCGTGTCTGTGTATGTATATGTGTGTGTGCGTGTCTGTGTATGTATATGTGTGTGTGTATGTGTCTGTGTATGTATATGTGTGTGTGTGCGTGTCTGTGTATGTATATGTGTGTGTGCGTGTCTGTGTACAGTATGTATATGTGTTTGTGCGTGTCTGTGTATGTACATGTGTGTGCGTGTCTGTGTATGTATATGTGTGTGCGTGCGTGTCTGTGTATGTGTGTGTGTGTGTGTGCGTGTCTGTGTATGTGTGTGTGCGTGTCTGTGTATGTATATGTGTGTGTGCGTGTCTGTGTATGTATATGTGTGTGTGCGTGTCTGTGTATGTATATGTGTGTGTGCGTGTCTGTGTATGTGTGTGCGTGTCTGTGTATGTATATGTGTGTGTGTATGTGTCTGTGTAGGTATGTGTGTGTGCGTGTATGTACATGTATATGTGTGCGTGTCTGTGTATGTACATGTATATGTGTGCGTGTCTGTGTATGTATATGTGTGTGTGTGTGTCTGTGTATGTGTGTGTGTGTGTGTCTGTGTATGTGTGTGTGTGCGTGTCTGTGTATGTGTGTGTGCGTGTCTGTGTATGTATATGTGTATGTGTCTGTGTGTCTGTGTATGTATATGTGTGTGTGCGTGTCTGTGTATGTATATGTGTGTGCGTGTCTGTGTATGTATATGTGTGTGTGTATGTGTCTGTGTATGTATATGTGTGTGTGTATGTGTCTGTGTATGTATGTGTGTGTGTATGTGTCTGTGTATGTATATGTGTGTGTGTCTGTGTATGTATATGTGTGTGTGTGCGTGTTGGTGTATGTATATGTGTGTGTGTATGTGTCTGTGTATGTATATGTGTGTGTGTATGTGTCTGTGTATGTATATGTGTGTGTATGTGTC
>NC_083462.1:2965240-2967740 GCF_030014155.1 Tachysurus vachellii | reverse complement strand
GTCTCTCTCTCTCTCTCTCTCTCTCTCTCTCTCTCTCTCTCTCTCTCTCTCTCTCAATCCCTCTCAATCTCCCTCTCTCTCTCTCTCTCTCAATCTCTCTCTCAATCTCTCTCTCTCTCTCTCTCTCAATCCCTGTCTCTCTCTCTCAATCCCTCTCTCTCTCTCTCTCTCTCTCTCTCTCTCTCAATCTCCCTCTCCCTCTGTCTCTCTCTCTCTCTCCTGTTCTTTTAAACAGCTATTGTGTTCATTCTCTCTGAATTTTGTCGAGTCACAAACTCTCTCTCTCTCTCTCTCTCTCTCTCTCTCTCTCTCTCTCTCTCACACACACACACACACACACACACACACACACACACATTAGCCCAGTTATTTGAGGTAGATGTGAATTGCGATGCCGTGGTCATGTCACATCCGATCCGTCCATTCACCCAGACGATCTAATCTGAATCTCTAGTCAATGTGGTGGTTAATAACCTGATGGTTGGATATTTAGACGAGTGTATTCACGCTGTGTGACTCAAAATACAGACAATCAGGTCACTCCTGAGGAACAGCAACAATGTGCAGGATCAGCAGAACACTTCAGTCTTATGTGCTAGCGGAGATCAGTTAGCGATTAGCGTGAACTCAGTAAAGGTGTTTCTGTCAGTGACACGCTCACACAGTACATTTTTATTCCTGCTCTTCTAATCCGTCTAAACCACAGCAGCCTGTTGATGTTAAAGATATTATCATCATCATCACCATCATCATCACCATCATCATCACATTCCCAGCTGCCTCGGGGAAGACTGCAGATCTCCAGCTCTGGCTGATGGTCAGCAAGCTGCCTCATCTCCTGGGAGCGTTTCTCCATCCTGCCTGACCTCCTCTTCCTCATTCCTGCTGGACATTTTCTGTCATTGCTCTTCATTATTGTCACTATTTTGTCACCTTTTTCTATTAAACTGGTAGCCACTATGCACGGCGCCCAGGAGAACTCTGAGCTTGTCCTCCCTAGGTCTCTGTGGAGAGAGAAAAGCTTCCAGCACATCAAACCTGCAGTAAGTAAAGAAGTAAAGCACAGCATGTGTTTGATGTAAAATGAGAGTAGGTGAGGTTCAGCTGCAGGACTCGACACATCACAGGGACAGAAATTCACTCGGAGCTGAAAAACGTAGAGAAAAGACGTCAAAATCTGATGGAATTAAATGTGGAAGTGTTCAGAGAAAAACCTGCTGAAATGCAGTGACAGATGAAATGAAGTTAACGGCAAGTAACTTATTTATCTAATGTTAAATTAAAGCATCTACACTCTCATTCATTCATCTTCTACCACTTATCCGAACTACCTCGGGTCACGGGGAGCCTGTGCCTATCTCAGGTGTCATCGGGCATCAAGGCAGGATATACCCTGGACGGGGTGCCAACCCATCACAGGGCACACACACACACACACTCTCATTCACTCACACAATCACACACTATGGACAATTTTCCAGAGATGCCAATCAACCTACCATGCATGTCTTTGGACCGGGGGAGGAAACCGGAGTACCCGGAGGAAACCCCCGAGGCACGGGGAGAACATGCAAACTACACACACACAAGGCGGAGGCAGGAATCAAACCCCCAACCCTGGAGGTGTGAGGCGAACGTGCTAACCACTAAGCCACCGTATCTACACTCTTTCACCACGTTGTTTGTTAATGAATGAATGAGAAGTAAAATATTCTGTAAATAATAAACAGTAACCATGAGCCAGAACATTACTTGCTGACCAGCTGGTTATGTTAAGTTAATTTAGTTAGTGGACTCGATGCTAGTCTGACCTCCTGCTAGCAACAACAAAACGCAACATGCTAACAGCTAGCAGACCATCAGTGTGGCCTGTCAGCAGAACTAGCAGCATCCTTTATGTAGCCCCATGACAGTGTGAGGTTCTAGTTTCTGATTGGTCAGAAAATGTTCTGTCATTGTTTCCATAGCAACAGGTCCTTCACAGGGTCACACTAACAAATTAAAAACAAGTGGAAACAATGATGTGGAGAAATGACCTGTGTGGAGATGTGTGTTTGTGTATAGTGTGTGGAAGGAGGATGTGGAAGGAGTCTCCAGTGTCAGTCAGAGGTAAAGCTGGAGCTTGAAAGTTTCCTGCATCTTCAGTTTCTCTATAACATAAGCTATGGTGTTTTGATCAAATTAAATTGGGGAGGAGAACACAAAGGAACAGCTGAAGGAACGAGTGTTTACGGCTATAACGCAAGTGACTACAGGACTTCATGGATGTTCCACAATATGAACAGAAACCTTCAGGAAGTCTGTCAGCACTGATACATGTTCATGCTGCTGATAATTAACTGAAGCGTTGGATTTTTCTTCTCGGCCTCCTGTCGTGCACTAGGGTTCAGTCGTACCACAGGAGCTCCACTCAATTTATTATAATAATGAACCTCTCAGTCCTCCTGACCTCCACTCGGCTCTCCTCTCTATCTGTTCATCTCTTCAGTGATGTTTAAGG
>NC_083462.1:2940240-2960240 GCF_030014155.1 Tachysurus vachellii | reverse complement strand
AAATGATGCTGATATTCACCGACTCTAAGAGAATGTGATTTAGCTCCATGTTGATGAGCACACAGCGCCCCCTGGGGGTCGACCGGCACAACTACATCTGTACTATAACAGTAGATGAGCAGCTGTAGCTGGACCTCATCTTGTTTAGACATGAACCAGAGCTGCTTCTCATTTCTTTTTAGTCTGGACACTACAACAATTAAAGGAGACCAGACGGACAAGGAGGACTTTATTCCCTGCATTAAATCTCAAGACATGATTTTCATCTTTTATCAAGTTTTCCAACTCAGACACGTCTTTATTATTTAAAGAAAAAAAAAACGTACAATATGTACAAGTGAAATAATACAATGTAGAGTAAATATAAACCTATCAGAAACTCATCCTATTATAGATCAGTCCATCATCATCATCATCATCATCACCCAAAACACATCACTGTCCTCATAGTACAGGTTGAATCTTCACTATTCCAGCTCTTATTGGCTAAATTCATCTCGTCCTCCTTTCCCATTGGCTAAACCGCACTGATCCGAGGTCAGGTGGTTTTCATCCGTTTGGAGGCCGTTTCCTGGTCACGGTCGTCTTTTCCTCGTTTAGCTCCTCTCCCTTCTCCACTCTGACAGTCTGGCTCCGCCCCCACGCACTTTCCCGCCCTAAGCTCTCTCCGTTCTCTTCTCTCCTCCATTTCCTCAATCTCCTCAGCAAACAGAGCCTTCAGAGGAGCCAGGATACGCGGAAGAATCCGGAAATCTCCAAAACGGATCTGAAATGAAGTTTAAATTAAAAATAAAAACAATACTAAGAAAACAGACGGTAAATTAAGGGTGTAATATAGGGGGGGTGCAGTGACAAGAAAAGGTATAAAGGGGTGTATGAGGCAAGTGAGGTACAAGGTAGGGGATTATTAAGGTAAGAGGGGTATGAAGTACAATAGATATAAGGTGAGGGGGAATGTGAGGTTGTAGTGAGGCACAGGGTGAGTGTTTTATCAGGCAAGGTGGTGAATAAAGAACAAAGAAACGAGGCTAAAGAAAAGAGGTTATGAGGTTATAGGAAGAAAGGTGGGGGCTGAGGTATGAGGAAAGAGGGGTACATGGTAAAGAAGTATGAGATTAGGGGGTAATGAAGCAAGAAAGAATAAAGGGACATGGTGAGGATTTTTATAAGATATGGGTTATAAATCAAAGGGGTATGAGGTAAGGGGTTATGAGGTAAGGAGGGAAGAGTTTGGGTGGTAGATTACAAGGTAAACAGTGGGTAAAAGCTAAGCAACAACAAGGTAAGGAAAAATGAGGCAACAAGGTAAAAGGTTATTAGGTAAAAGGGTAATTAGTTGAGGTTGTGAGGTAAGAAGGGATGAGATGAGAGGGTAACAATGCAAAGAGGGTACAAGGTGAATGAAACAAGGGGTAAGTAATGAAGGGGTAATAAGGTGAAGGGAGGAAACAAGGTGAGAATATTTAGTGTCCTTACTCTCATGTGATCGAAGGCCACGCCCACACGCTGATTAAAGTCGGAGCTGAACAGTGGGATCTTGGCGTATCTCTGACTGAAGTGGTTCAACATAATAAACTCCGCATTCATACTCATCCCAATACCAATGGCCTGAGATGTCGTACTGCAGGAGGGACCACACACACGCACACACACACACACACACACACATGCACACACACACACACGCACAGAGAAATACACACAGATACACACACAGAGTGAGTTGGGAATGCAAGTAAACCAGTGTCATTGTGTATATATGCATCTTTGCAATAGCAGGTGTGTGTGTGTTTGTGTGTGTGTGTGTGTGTGTGTGTAACATGTGTATACAACTGAAATGTGCATGTGTGTGTGTTTGTGTGTGTGTGTGTGTACCTGTGCCTTTTCTCCATGGCCTCCTCCTCCATGCCGTCCTCCAGTGTTGCCTCATGGATCAGTAATGTCGCATTCTTTCCTGCAAATCGCACGCACACACGCACGCGCACGCACGCACACACACACACACACACTCACTGCTGGCTCTGTAATGCAGAGGTTGGGATGGAGTGCATGTGTCTCTCTGGAGTTGTTAGTGGAGATTGGGCTGATCAATAACTCTGTGTGTGTGTGTGTGTGTGTGTGTGTGTGTGTGTGTGTGCACTTCACAAACAACACAGCTTTAAACACTGTCTATTTCAGTGCTATTGATTAAACCAGGCTAGTGTGTGTGTGTGTGTGTGTGTGTCTCACCCATCTGTGCGAGTGTGTCACATGGCATGGTGTCTCCGGAGAAGACGAGCTGCCAGCCAGACTGATGGGTCAAACTGCAGGCGTATGCGTTCTTACAGTGCCGCACTAAACACGTCTGAAACTGTCACCACACACAAACACACACACACACACACACACACACCCAGCTCTTAAACCCACACACATCTAATACACTTTATTGTGATGGAGTATTAGCGCTCTACCTTAGTGAGGTCGTTCCTCTTCAGCAGAGCGTGAATGAAGGACTGGGTCTTGAACTTGGGCACTTCAGCTCCATCACACAGACACTTTGCAGGGATGAAACTAAAAAGCAAACACACACACACACACTGTACTATCTCTAGAGCTCTGTCCAGCCACATGACCTCAAAAATACAATTTCTAGTGCTGTAAACAACTACATGACCTCTAGAGCTCTGACCAGTTGTGATAACTCACCTGACCGACACCAGAACCACTGCATTATACAGTTTAGTCTTAATACATAACCTCTACAGGAGTCCTGACCAACTGTGCTAACTCTGGAGAATTATATAACTGTGCTAACTCTAGAGCCTTGACCAAATCCTCTAACTATAAAGCCCAGCTTTCTCAAGAGCCCTGATCCGATGTGATCACTGGAGATCCCCGATCCAATGTGATCAATGGAGATCCCAGATCCACTGTGATCATACAAGATCCCTGATCCACTGTGATCACTGGAGATCCCTGATACAATGTGATCACTGGAGATCCCCGATCCAATGTGATCACTGGAGATCCCTGATGTAATGTGATCACTGGAGATCCCCGATCCAATGTGATCATACAAGATCCCCGATCCAATGTGATCACTGGAGATCCCTGCTCCACTGTGATCATGCAAGATCCCTGATCAACTGTGATCATATGAGATCCCTGCTCCATTAACTCCTGCTCAATCCGACTATAATGTGGGTGTATAATGTGGTGTGGTTTAGGACAGAGCCCTCACTTGACATGGCTGAGGATTTCCTGGCAGTGATCATGGTACTGATTGAGCCACGTCATGATCTGAGCAGGAGCCACCAGGTACACAGGAGAAAAAGTTTTACCCAGACTCCTCTGCAGAGAGACAGAGTGAAAATCATTTACATAGCACGACTACATCACTGCTTTTAAAACAGTAAACAGGCGTAAATAAACGGAGGGATCTAGTACTCATAAGTGCACTGACCAGAGCACGCTCTCTCTGCAGCAGCAGGTTAATCAGTCCCTAAGGAGTGAAACAGAAAAAATACAATAAACACAGAGTAAAAAACACCTTTCAGCATAAGCTAGACATATCAGTGAATAATATATTTTACTAAATCGTGTGTGTGTGTGTGTGTGTGTGTGTGTGTGTGTGCGCGTGAGACTCACCGTGTGGTGATCAGCGTGAATATGAGACACAAACACAGTGGACAACTTGACCAGCATCTCATCCACATTGTTACCATACTGACGACACAACTGTCCAAATGTGCCTTCACCACAGTCCAACAACAGAGACTGGCTGGAGCTACCACACACAAACACACACACACACAAATACCGTTTCAACCGTTTGAATATATAAACACACACAATTCATGTTTGTGTGTTACAGTATGTTTCTCTACCTGATGTTAATCAGTGTGCTGCTGACGTTCCTGATCTTCATGGGCAGAGCTGATCCTGTGCCTAAAAACACCACCTCAGGGTACCGCTCCACCTTACCTATACACACACACACACACACACACACACACACACACACACACACACACACACACACAAGATTAGCTCAATGGTAAATCTCTGCATTTGAAAAGTTTCCATCTATTAATGACATCAACCATAAAGCTGGACCTTAAACAGTAGATGAATAAAAGCTGAGGTCTGGACATTAATCTGAATGATGTGATGTAGTTGATGTAATGATGTGGTTGATGATGTAGATCAGCAGTTCCCAAAGTGGGTGGCTGGGGGTCACGAGATATTTCCAGAAACTTTATTTTTAATTTTTTATTTATTTTTTTATATGTTAAAAAAGGTTGTAATGATGCGAGTATAACTTTAGGATAATTAAAATAAACTGGAAATAAAACTGATTAATTGCTCTGATTAATTACGACAGTTAAGGTCACCATTCAATGTAACCACGGCAACTCATCTGGGGTCAGACATGGAAAATGCGCTGATAGAACTTTCAACCGATCGAACCCTGATGACGGCAAGACGCTGGATGAGTTCTGGGTTTCTGTCGCGCTGGAATATCCACAGTTGTCGTAAGCCACGTTGGATGTACTCATGTAATTTGGCTCAACATATTTATGTGAAAAGACATTCTCTGTGCTGACTTACATTAAAAATAAACACAGGTCACGGCTTAACGTGGAAGATGATCTGCAGGTGCTGATCTCCAAAACTGAACCTACAGTGGACCTGCTTTGCTCCACACACAGCGCCCATCCATCACATTAGGCGTTTTTTTCTGAATACATTTACAATTACAATACAATTATACATGAAGTTATAAGTGTTCCAAGGCAGTCGACGCTGTACGTGTGTTACAGGCAGCTTGTTCATATTCTGTCTGTAAACATTTCACTGTTATGGGATGTATTTGTTTTTGTCCATAATTTGTTAATAAAATAGCCTGGATTAGAGATTGTGTTCCTTTTTGTTTGAGCTGTCAGTCTGTAACTAAATCACAAATCCTCACAAGCTGCTGGAGGAAAACACAGAGAGGAGAAAGGGGGGGAGGGAGGGGGGGAGGGAGTCATCAGCAGCCTAATATTGGGGGTCGCGGTCTGAAAAGTTTGGGAGCCCCTGATGTAGATGATGTAATGATGTAGATGATGTAATGATGTAGTTGATGATGTAGATGATGTAATGATGTAGTTGATGTAATGATGTAGTTGATGTAATGATGTAGTTGATGATGTAGATGATGTAATGGTGTAGATGATGTAATGATGTAGTTGATGTAATGATGTAGATGATGATGTAATGATGTAGTTGATGTAATGATGTAGTTGATGTAATGATGTAGTTGATGATGTAGATGATGTAATGGTGTAGTTGATGTAATGATGTAGTTGATGATGTAATGATGTAGTTGATGTAATGATGTAGTTGATGATGTAATGATGTAGTTGATGTAATGATGTAGTTGATGTAATGATGTAGTTGATGTAATGATGTAGTTGATGATGTAGATGATGTAGTTGATGATGTAGATGATGTAGTTGATGATGTAGATGATGTAATGGTGTAGTTGATGTAATGATGTAGTTGATGTAATGATGTAGATGATGTAATGATGTAGTTGATGTAATGGTGTAGTTGATGTAATGGTGTAGTTGATGATGTAATGATGTAGATGATGTAGTTGATGATGTAGATGATGTAGTTGATGATGCAGATGATGTAGTTGATGATGCAGATGATGTAATGGTGTAGTTGATGATGTAGATGATGTAATGGTGTAGTTGATGATGTAGATGATGTAATGGTGTAGTTGATGATGTAGATTATGTAGATGATGTAATGGTGTAGTTGATGATGTAGATGATGTAATGATGTAGATGATGTAATGATGTAGTTGATGATGTAGATGATGTAATGATGTAGTTGATGTAATGATGTAGTTGATGTAATGATGTAGTTGATGATGTAGATGATGTAATGGTGTAGTTGATGTAATGATGTAGTTGATGTAATGATGTAGATGATGTAATGATGTAGTTGATGTAATGGTGTAGTTGATGTAATGGTGTAGTTGATGATGTAATGATGTAGATGATGTAGTTGATGATGTAGATGATATAGTTGATGATGCAGATGATGTAGTTGATGATGCAGATGATGTAATGGTGTAGTTGATGATGTAGATGATGTAATGGTGTAGTTGATGATGTAGATGATGTAATGGTGTAGTTGATGATGTAGATTATGTAGATGATGTAATGGTGTAGTTGATGATGTAGATGATGTAATGATGTAGATGATGTAATGATGTAGATGATGTAATGGTGTAGTTGATGATGTAGATGATGATGATGATGTAGATGATGTAATGGTGTAGTTGATGTAGATGATGTAATGATGTAGTTGATGTAGATGATGTAATGATGTAGTTGATGATGTAGATGATGTAATGATGTAGTTGATGATGTAGATGATGTAATGATGTACTTGATGATGTAGATGATGTAATGATGTAGATGATGTAATGATGTAGTTGACGATGTAGATGATGTAATGATGTAGTTGATGATGTAGATGATGTAATGATGTAGATGATGTAATGATGTAGATGATGTAATGATGTACTTGATGATGTAGATGATGTAATGATGTACATGATGATGTAGATGATGTAATGATGTAGTTGATGTAGATGATGTAATGATGTAGTTGATGATGTAGATGATGTAATGATGTAGTTGATGATGTAGATGATGTAATGATGTACTTGATGATGTAGTTGTAGATGATGTAATGATGTAGTTGATGTAGATAATGTAATGATGTAGTTGATGATGTAGATGATGTAATGATGTAGATGATGTAATGATGTAGTTGACGATGTAGATGATGTAATGATGTAGTTGATGATGTAGATGATGTAATGATGTAGATGATGTAATGATGTACTTGATGATGTAGATGATGTAATGATGTACATGATGATGTAGATGATGTAATGATGTAGTTGTAGATGATGTAATGATGTAGTTGATGTAGATGATGTAATGATGTAGTTGATGATGTAGATGATGTAATGATGTAGATGATGTAATGATGTACTTGATGATGTAGATGATGTAATGATGTAGTTGTAGATGATGTAATGATGTAGTTGATGTAGATGATGTAATGATGTAGTTGATGATGTAGATGATGATGTAATGATGTAGATGATGATGTAGATGATGATGTTCTGATGAGACTTTTGGGACTGAGACAGGATTAATGAATGTGAGGACGAGCACATGGACACGAACGAGTGAATCAGGTCAGCTGAGGTCACGGCTGAGAAAATGAAACGCCACTCAACATCAGGCTTCCTGTCCATCCATCTATCTATCTATCTCTCTCTCTCTTTCCCCTCTGTCTCTCCATCACTCTGTGTGGATGGATGATGACCTCACCGGACAGAACGGCAGAGTCGGTGGTCTGGAAGTGTTTACACTCCTCCACTTCCTGCAGGAAATTTGGCACCTCCGCAGCCTCCTTAATGAATTCCTCTCTGTCACAGGTGGGGATGGCATCACTACACACACACACACACACACACACACACACACACACACACACACACACACACACACACACACACACGTCTGAGCAGTTCTGACAGAAACCTAATAGCGTAAAGCCACTGAAGCCAATCCGTCCAATCCGTCATCTATTTGAAGACAAATGTGTTGAGACAGAAAGAAATGTATCTAATAAAGCTTCTTTCTACTGAATATCATTTCTGCCTGAGGACAGGAATCCAGTTAAACACCTACTCTGGACTCTCTGAAGCCCTGCTACACAAGTAAGACATAGAATCTTCACACAAATTCATTTTCCTTTGTGTGTGTGTGAGTGTGTGTGTGTGAGTCCTGTAAATGAAGTATAACATAAAGCAGCAAAATTGTACATTATAGTGTATTGTGCAGCTCATTAGCCTGTAGTAGATTAGGGTAATACTGTATTTCCAGATCCAGGTGAGATAAAAAAAAAAAAACTGTTTAAATAAAATAAATAAATAAATAAAACTACTCTAGATTAATAAATATCTGGGGCTGGAAATCAGACTTAACTCTGGAATTTAAACTCTAGATTTAATCTTGAACCTGATTTCATAGAATCTAAAGTGACAAATTTTAAATAAGGGTTAATCTAATCTAATCTAATCTAATCTAATCCAGGATCTAGAATATAATCTATGAATTTCGAGTGATGTGGGATTATCAGACAGTCTGATCAGAGCTGTAGATAAATATGAACTCTGAACCGGTACGAACTGGGATTATTAACTCTAGATTAGAACGATCCAGGGTCTGTCATGTAAATTGCAGATTATTCCTAATGAATGTAACCCGCTGAATGAAACTCTAGATTTTTTTAGATTAGCATCATCTGGGTTATGAAACAGAAACATCTAAAAGTGAAGGTCTAGATGACTGGAGATGATCAGGATCACAGGTGTTAATGTGTGATTAGTGGAATCTGAAGTAAGGAAATGAAGCTCTGGATTTGTTCAGTCTGGATTAAGAGCTTTAACCTCGTGCAGTGTGAAGTGAACTCCAGATTATTCTGAGACTCTCACCGCTGCCACTCAGCTTTGGGTCTGAGCTGGAACTTGAGCAGACACTCGGCTCTGACGTTGGGGACGTGCAGCGCAGCCTGAGACTCCTACACACACACACACACACACACACACACACACAGATCAACAAGTAAACAAACAGCTAATCAGACCTTCAATTCCAGTTCCATAGCACACAGCTGTGAGACTCGTGTTCCTGACACTGACTGAAACGTCCTGCAGCTCCACCATGTCGTTGCCTTAATAACCGGAACAGCGAGTCTGCTGTACCTTAGAGGTGTAGTGCTGCAGCTCGGGGAAGATGTCTGAGTGGATCAGGTTCAGCTGGGTCTGGATCTTGTGGCTGCGGACGTTGTGGACGGTGGAGACCTGCTCATTCATGATCAGGTGCTCTGTACTGCAGGAGAACCTGACACACACACACACCGAGACAGACAGACACACACACACACATACACACACACACACACAAACCCCTAAATCTTCACTCCAACACAGACACTACTAAAGCTCTGAATTACCCAGCAACCAACTCTTGTGATAGTGACAAATAAATAAATATTGAACTCTGAACAGAGTTACTCTCACTTTAAACAAAAAGTGTGTGACATGACAGCAGATTTATTTAACTATATAAGATTGTTCCAGAAACAGGCAGCTGCACTGGTTCAAAATTATTGAGGTGGGCGGGGCTTTGGGAAGCGTTAGGTATCACTGCTACTGTGTACAAAAACATCCCCCTGTTAATATAGAACTGTTTAAGACTGTGTGTGTGTGTGTGTGTGTGTGTGTGTGTGTGTGTGTGTGTGTGTAAATAAGTGTCCTCTTATAGAGACAGTACCTCCCCATCCAGCGCTGGTACTCTGGTGTTTTCAGCACAGACTCTGGTGTCATGTGAACCACCAGAGCTGCAGAACCTTCTGAACCCTCACTCTGATACCTAACACACACACACACACACACACACACACAAAGGGGGGTAGGTTCAAAGTATTAACATCTGGATCCAGTACAGGGGAAAAGGATGTACATGGTTGCTATGGTGACCTGAATATCTTTGAAGTCCTTAAAACCTGGCCTGTGTAGTTTTATGTAGTTTTTACACATGTATGTAGTTTTTTTGTAGTTTTTACATGTTAGTTTGTTTGTTTTTTAAGTTATCGGTGTGTGATCGGGGGATGTTGTAGCTCAGTGGTTAAGGTGTTGGGCTACTGATTGGAAGGTCAAGGGTTCGAACCCCAGGTCCACCAAGCTGCCACTGCTGGGCCCCTGAGCAAGGCCCTTAACCCTCAGTTGCTCAGTTGTAAGTCACTCTGGATAAGGGTGTCTGCTAAATGCCATAAATGTAAATGTAAAATGTAAAATGTTTGCAAACAATAACACACGTTATTCCAAAACTTTGGGAATTTATCAAATACGGAAAAATATACACAATGACGAAAAAGGGACCAAGAAGTGAACCTTGAGGGACACCTGAAAGTCTTCCAAGTTGATCGATGTTACTCAAACCCCATTTGGTGTTTTTGTAAGGTTTTAATTTGAAGGTTAAGGTGAAGTGAAGATGATGTCACCTTGTGAGAACCTGATTGGTGCACAGCGGCTGAACAAACACTTCAGAGGGACAGTCGATCACCAGGAACACCGGACCGGGATCGGCTGGAGTACACACTTCATCTGGCTGGATCTGAAAAACACACACACACATACACACACACACACACACACACACACAGTTCATCCCAAACATCAACAATCGAAAGCTGATGTAAAGAGTGAAGTTAAGGTTCATCTCGAGACTGACGACTAACCTTGACTTTCAGAGTTATATCTGAGACCATATTACATCTGCACTATTAAAACTACACTGTTTATGGTGTAAGTGCAGGATTTTACCTCCTTGCCCTCGTATGTGATGCTTCTCCCGTCTTTTAAGGCGGATATGAGCGGGCCGATGGCCGCCGTCCCTCTGTGAGCGAACCACAGTTTTAGTGAGCGACAGCAGCACCATCACACAGACATACAGCATGAGGAGAAGAAATGTAGAAACACTCACACAGGAAGTCCCAGCTCCTTGGCTTTGTGCACCAGGAAGTTACCTTTTTTTGCGTGCAGCTGTGAGTCAACACAAGAGCAAGTAATCAGAGCCTTAACTCGGTCATGAAGGAGAGACAGGAAGTGATGTCATGAACGATTATTACCTTACACACGTAGGCCACCACCAGCGAGGGGTCTCGAGTGCTTCTCTCTCTACGTCCTGACATTAAAACACACACACACACACACAGCTAAACAAAATGTTCACATCAAGCACTAAGTAAGGGAGTGTTATGAACATGTTATAAACAGTATTAGAACACAGCCAGTGTCATTACCAGGACTTTCTGAGCCATCACTCGTGCTCTCATCACTCTCGTCTTTCTGCCACAGTTCCCTCCGCTGGTCACGCCCACTGCCACTCCCACCACTGCCACGCCTCATCTGCTCTGATCTCTTACCCGCTACACACACACACACAAAGTCAGACGGAGAGATGGACAGAAAAGAGAGAGTGAGAGAGAGAGAGAGAGAGAGAGAGAGAGAGAGAGAGAGAGAGAGAGAGAGAGAGAACAATAACAGCTACAGTGTGATCAGATGAGTGATGGTTATAATGATGACAGTGTGTGATGCTAAACATTATGAGTACAGTGATGAGTGTTTGCATGTCACAAGTTCACTTAAGACTATAACCATTGTCTCATCACAGTGTGTGTGTGTGTGTGTGTGATGTTGTGTGTATTTGCACACTTAATTGTGAACACTTACCAAATAAGGGCACTTGGTTGACAGTCATGGTGTCGTCTCTATACTCAGGCTCAGTGTACGGTCTCACTGCTGCACTCAGTAAACACACACACACACACACACTCATCTTTAACTGTGTAAGTTCTTTTAAATTACAAAAGATAGAATACTCTATTAAATGCCAGGTCAGACCGTCTGGACAGAACGCTCTTACACAGTCTGATGTCGTCCAGCGGCCCAGAGAACACTCGGATAGCATTCAGATATTTCTCCTGAAAAACAAAAGAGATGACGGAATGTGTCTGTTAGCGCTCCAGTGAATCAGAGGCTGAATTAGTGAATCTATTGGTCAAGATTCACTCCTAGATTCAGTGAGTTGATCCTGTTCAGTCTGAGTAAATGATTCTCAGGGTTTTACTGCGTATTTGTTTGCATTCCACTGGGTGGGAAAATTATTCCTTTTATAAATGTGGATATTAAAATATGGGGGAAAAAACACACAAAAAATGATTAGAGTTCACGTGACTCCACCCTTTTCTGTATAACACAGCGATCAAGCTGCACGTTTGGGAAAACGAATCAGTGAACGAATCATTTAAATGAACAGAATCAAATGTCTTGTTTGTGAACCCTCTGAAGTATTATTTAGAAGTTGATGTGAAAAACAGACAGAAACGTGAAAGACAGAAACATGTACACACCAGCTGCGGAGGTCCGGACATGACACACTCGGGGACTCCGGTGTCCTTCAGAGTCAGAATCATTCCTGAGAATCAGATCTGCAGTTTAACTCAAACAGCAGACACAGCAACATAAATATAACATGCCGCTATTCTGTGCTGATGCTCCTAATTAAGGGATCAGTGTGTTTCTGCGATCCTGTGTGTGTGTGTGTGTGTGTGTGTGTGTGTGTGTGTGTGTGTGTGTGTGTGTGTGTGTACCTGAAAGTCCTCCTACTGTGTCCCAGCTCATACGAGTCAGGAAGATGTTGTCCAAGCGAGCAGCTCTCAATCTGCACCATAAGCACATAAACATTTGTGTGTGTGTGTGTGTGTGTGTGTGTGTGTACCAGTTTGTAACATTGTTATTCACACACACAACTCACTTGTGCTCCTGCATCAGTCTTTGTGTTCCCTCTCCACAGTTAAACAGATATCTGGAAAAACGTTTATTAAATGTTTATTAAAGTCTGACTGAAACTCATCACACTGTTTATTTATTTACTTACAACAACTGGGGTCAAAGTTCAGGATTAAGGAAGTACTGAGATTTTCACCTAACAGCCAACGAATAAATGACCTGAGACATTTCCTCAGTGCATTATGTGTAGTTTAAAATATAATAAACACATGGCAATGACTGACAAACACGTGGGCTGTAGAATGGCAGGTTTCCCCTCGTGGCGTCACAGTGAGCGGTGCTGCAGTTCACGAGGAGAGTTCAGAGACTAGTGTGAGCTCACAGGAAGTATACGATCATATAAACTAACATCTTATAATGATGCTGTGGAGAAAAGCATCTCAGGTCGCAATCTGCCTTCACTACGTCACTTAAGGACGTTTGATCTGTCACAGGAGCTGTTGATGCTGTTCTACACTGCAGTCATTGTATCTGTCCTGTTCACATCCATCACCATCTGGTTTGGTGCAGCAACTAAACAGGACAGAAACAGACCGCAACACACAGTAAAAACAGCAGAAATAATAACTGGTGCCCCCAATTGTTTGTATTGTTTTGTCTTGTCTAGTCTGTATTGTCTTGTCTTGTCTAGTCTGTATTGTCTTGTCTAGTCTGTATTGCCTTGTCTTGTCTAGTCTGTATTGCCTTGTCTTGTCTAGTCTGTATTGCCTTGTCTTGTCTAGTCTGTATTGTCTTGTCTAGTCTGTATTGTCTAGTCTAGTATGTATTGTCTTGTCTAGTCTGTATTGTCTTGTCTAGTCTGTATTGTCTTGTCTAGTCTGTATTGTCTTGTCTAGTCTGTATTGTCTTGTATAGTCTGTATTGTCTTGTATAGTCTGTATTGTCTTGTATAGTCTGTATTGTCTTGTATAGTCTGTATTGTCTTGTCTGTATTGTCTTGTCTTGTGTTGTCTTGTCTAGTCTGTATTGTCTGTATAGTCTTGTATAGTCTGTATTGTCTTGTATAGTCTGTATTGTCTTGTATAGTCTGTATTGTCTTGTATAGTCTAGTCTGTCTTGTCTAGTCTAGTCTGTCTTGTCTAGTCTGTATTGTCTTGTCTAGTCTATATTGTCTAGTCTAGTCTGTCTTGTCTTGTATAGTCTGTCTTGTCTAGTCTGTCTTGTCTTGTCTTGTATAGTCTGTCTTGTCTTGTATAGTCTGTCTTGTCTTGTCTTGTATAGTCTGTCTTGTCTTGTCTTGTATAGTCTGTCTTGTCTTGTCTTGTATAGTCTGTCTTGTCTTGTCTTGTATAGTCTGTCTTGTCTTGTCTTGTATAGTCTGTCTTGTCTTGTCTTGTATAGTCTGTCTTGTCTTGTATAGTCTGTCTTGTCTTGTCTTGTATAGTCTGTCTTGTCTTGTATAGTCTGTCTTGTCTTGTATAGTCTGTCTTGTCTTGTATAGTCTGTCTTGTCTTGTCTTGTATAGTCTGTCTTGTCTTGTCTTGTATAGTCTGTCTTGTCTTGTATAGTCTGTCTTGTCTTGTCTTGTATAGTCTGTCTTGTCTTGTATAGTCTGTCTTGTCTTGTCTTGTATAGTCTGTCTTGTCTTGTATAGTCTGTCTTGTCTTGTATAGTCTGTCTTGTCTTGTATAGTCTGTCTTGTCTTGTATAGTCTGTCTTGTCTTGTCTTGTATAGTCTGTCTTGTCTTGTCTTGTATAGTCTGTCTTGTCTTGTATAGTCTGTCTTGTCTTGTGTTATTTATGTCTGTACTTTTGAAGCTGGAACTGAATTCCTTGTGAGTGTGAACACACTTGGCCATTAAACCTGGTTCTGATTGTGTCCTCAGTTCAGGTTGTTGTTGGTGTAATGATGTGGTGAATATTTTGTCACCCTAAACACCAACATGTGCACGTGTCTGCGGTGACTGGGGCTCGAGCTGAAGGTGTGGTGTACAGATGACGATGATGATGATTCTTCTTACCGGTTGTATTCTGAGAACACGTACAGAGACGCGCCGTTCTCGCGCGCCCCCGCGCCCACCACCTGCGCGTACACGGTGGACGGCCCGTGCAGGTCCGCGTGTTTGCGGCTCTCCCGGGAGCGCACGTGCCGCAGCGTGTCCTTAGGCGGTTTCGGTTTCCGGTTCCTGTCTGTGGCCATGTCAGATCTACACCCGGTCAGAGCGGCGGACACACGGGGAAAGTTAACCTGTCTGCACCGGGACAAAACAACGTGCATAATAAACACACACAGTGACGGCCGCGGGAGGACAAATGAACTCCCTACATCCGCCAAATAAAACTTGTACAAACTAACACGCTTTTTAATGTAACACCGCACTCATCCCTCTGACTACACTGTAGGTACTACACCATCACACAGGACTCAGCTTGTCATTGCACACGCGACCGGGGGGCTTCCGGCGCCTGGGGATGACGTCACACACGACCGACAAAAACCTGAATCAGAATCAGTTCACACACACAAGAGATTCGGTTCTGTTTGTGACTCTCAGAAGTACAGACATAAATAACACTATACTATATAAACACGTTTTGTCTTTAATATTGTACTTTGTTACACTATTAGCTTCTGATTTTAAAAGCATAAATAACAATATAAACAAATATTTTGAAGTTTACGAGTATACGTGTTTGTTACATATGTACCGTTTCTAGTTGGACCACTGAGTGTTAGCTTTTGGGAAAAAATGTTAAATATTACTGCTTATTTCATTATAGTAGTATAAATAAATACACCTGTATTATGGCTCTGTCTCAAATCGGGCACACCGTAACTATTGCACTAGGTAGGGAGCGATATTTGCCCTCATGATTCCCTGTTGTATATAGTGTATATAGTGTATATAGTGTATATAGTGTATATAGTGTACATAGTGTATATAGTGTATATAGTGTATATAGTGTACATAGTGTATATAGTGTACATAGTGTATATAGTGTATATAGTGTATATAGTGTACATAGTGTATATAGTGTACATAGTGTATATAGTGTATATAGTGTATATAGTGTACATAGTGTATATAGTGTATATAGTGTACATAGTGTATATAGTGTACATAATGTATATAGTGTATATAGTGTACATAATGTATATAGTGTACATAGTGTATATAGTGTACATAGTGTACATAGTGTATATAGTGTACATAGTGTATATAGTGTACATAATGTATATAGTGTATATAGTGTACATAGTGTATATAGTGTATATAGTGTATATAGTGTACATAGTGTATATAGTGTACATAGTGTATATAGTGTACATAATGTATATAGTGTATATAGTGTACATAATGTATATAGTGTACATAGTGTATATAGTGTACATAGTGTATATAGTGTACATAGTGTATATAGTGTACATAATGTATATAGTGTATATAGTGTATATAGTGTACATAGTGTATATAGTGTATATAGTG
The DNA here is from genome assembly GCF_030014155.1 of Tachysurus vachellii. Taxonomy (NCBI): domain Eukaryota; kingdom Metazoa; phylum Chordata; class Actinopteri; order Siluriformes; family Bagridae; genus Tachysurus; species Tachysurus vachellii. Next base: position 2,944,334 of record NC_083462.1, on the reverse strand, counting down.
TATATAGTGTACATAGTGTATATAGTGTATATAGTGTACATAGTGTATATAGTGTACATAATGTATATAGTGTATATAGTGTACATAATGTATATAGTGTACATAGTGTATATAGTGTACATAGTGTACATAGTGTATATAGTGTACATAGTGTATATAGTGTACATAATGTATATAGTGTATATAGTGTATATAGTGTACATAATGTATATAGTGTATATAGTGTATATAGTGTACATAATGTATATAGTGTACATAGTGTATATAGTGTACATAGTGTACATAGTGTACATAGTGTATATAGTGTACATAGTGTATATAGTGTATATAGTGTACATAGTGTACATAGTGTACATAGTGTATATAGTGTACATAGTGTATATAGTGTATATAGTGTACATAGTGTATATAGTGTATATAGTGTATATAGTGTACATAGTGTATATAGTGTACATAGTGTATATAGTGTACATAATGTATATAGTGTACATAATGTATATAGTGTATATAGTGTACATAGTGTATATAGTGTATATAGTGTATATAGTGTACATAGTGTATATAGTGTACATAATGTATATAGTGTACATAGTGTACATAATGTATATAGTGTATATAATGTATATAGTGTACATAGTGTACATAGTGTACATAGTGTATATAGTGTACATAGTGTATATAGTGTACATAATGTATATAGTGTATATAGTGTATATAGTGTATATAGTGTACATAGTGTATATAGTGTACATAGTGTACATAGTGTATATAGTGTATATAGTGTACATAGTGTATATAGTGTATATAGTGTACATAGTGTATATAGTGTATATAGTGTATATAGTGTACATAGTGTATATAGTGTACATAGTGTATATAGTGTACATAATGTATATAGTGTACATAATGTATATAGTGTATATAGTGTACATAGTGTATATAGTGTATATAGTGTATATAGTGTACATAGTGTATATAGTGTACATAATGTATATAGTGTACATAGTGTACATAATGTATATAGTGTATATAATGTATATAGTGTACATAGTGTACATAGTGTACATAGTGTACATAGTGTATATAGTGTACATAATGTATATAGTGTATATAGTGTATATAGTGTATATAGTGTACATAGTGTATATAGTGTACATAGTGTACATAGTGTATATAGTGTATATAGTGTACATAGTGTTTATAGTGTACATAATGTATATAGTGTATATAGTGTACATAGTGTATATAGTGTACATAATGTATATAGTGTACATAATGTATATAGTGTATATAGTGTATATAGTGTACATAGTGTATATAGTGTATATAGTGTATATAGTGTACATAGTGTATATAGTGTATATAGTGTATATAGTGTACATAGTGTATATAGTGTATATAGTGTACATAGTGTATATAGTGTATATAGTGTATATAGTGTATATAGTGTACATAATGTATATAGTGTATATAGTGTATATAGTGTATATAGTGTACATAGTGTATATAGTGTATATAGTGTATATAGTGTATATAGTGTACATAGTGTATATAGTGTATATAGTGTATATAGTGTACATAGTGTATATAGTGTATATAGTGTATATAGTGTACATAGTGTACATAGTGTATATAGTGTATATAGTGTATATAGTGTATATAGTGTATATAATGTATATAGTGTATATAGTGTATATAGTGTATATAGTGTACATAATGTATATAGTGTACATAGTGTATATAGTGTACATAGTGTATATAGTGTACATAGTGTATATAGTGTATATAGTGTATATAGTGTACATAATGTATATAGTGTATATAGTGTATATAGTGTATATAGTGTATATAGTGTACATAATGTATATAGTGTATATAGTGTATATAGTGTATATAGTGTACATAATGTATATAGTGTATATAGTGTATATAGTGTATATAGTGTACATAGTGTATATAGTGTACATAGTGTATATAGTGTACATAATGTATATAGTGTACATAGTGTATATAGTGTACATAGTGTACATAGTGTATATAGTGTACATAATGTATATAGTGTACATAATGTATATAGTGTATATAGTGTACATAGTGTATATAGTGTACATAATGTATATAGTGTACATAATGTATATAGTGTATATAGTGTATATAGTGTATATAGTGTACATAATGTATATAGTGTATATAGTGTACATAGTGTATATAATGTTTATATTGTATATAGTGTACATAATGTATATAGTGTATATAGTGTACATAATGTATATAGTGTATATAGTGTACATAGTGTATATAATGTTTATATTGTATATAGTGTACATAATGTATATTCATTCATCTTCTACCGCTTATCCGAACTACCTCGGGTCACGGGGAGCCTGTGCCTATCTCAGGCGTCATTGGGCATCAAGGCAGGATACACCCTGGACCAACCCAACCCAGGAGTGCCAACCCATCGCAGGGCACACACACACTCTCATTCACTCACACAATCACACACTAGGGACAATTTTCCAGAGATGCCAATCAACCTACCATGCATGTCTTTGGACCGGGGGAGGAAACCGGAGTACCCGGAGGAAACCCCCGAGGCACGGGGAGAACATGCAAACTCCACACACACAAGGTGGAGGCGGGAATCGAACCCCGACCCTGGAGGTGTGAGGCGAACGTGCTAACCACTAAGCCACCGTGCCACTAAGCCACCGTATATAGTGTACATAATGTACATAGTGTATATAGTGTATATAGTGCACATATTGTATATAGTGTACATAATGTATATAGTGTACATAATGTATATAGTGTATATAATGTTTATATTGCACATATGGTATATAGTGTACATAGTGCACATATTGTATATAGTGTATATAATGCACATAGTGTATATAGTGTATATAATGTATATAGTGTACATAATGTATATAGTGTATATAATGTTTATATTGCACATATGGTATATAGTGTACATAGTGCACATATTGTATATAGTGTATATAATGCACATAGTGTATATAGTGTATATAATGCACATAGTGTATATAGTGTACATTGTGCACATAGTGTATATATTGCACATATTGTATATAGTGTATATAGTGTATATAGTGCACATATTGTATATAGTGTACATAATGTATATAGTGTATATAATGTTTATATTGCACATATGGTATATAGTGTACATAGTGCACATATTGTATATAGTGTATATAATGCACATAGTGTATATAGTGTACATTGTGCACATAGTGTATATATTGCACATAGTGTATATAGTGTATATAGTGTATATAGTGTATATAATGTTTATATTGCACATATGGTATATAGTGTACATAGTGCACATATTGTATACAGTGTATATAGTGCACATATTGTATATAGTGTACATAGTGCACATAGTGTATATAGTGTTTATATTGCACATATGATATATAGTGTACATTGTGCACATAGTGTATATATTGCACATAGTGTATATAGTGTATATAATGCACATAGTGTATATAGTGTATATAATGCACATAGTGTATATAGTGTATATAGTGTATATATTGTATATAGTGCACATAGTGTTTATATTGTATATAGTGCATAGTGTATATAGTGCACATATTGTATATAGTGCACATAGTGTATATAGTGCACATAGTGTATATAATGTATATAGTGCACATATTGTATATAGTGCACATAGTGTTTATATTGTACTGTATATAGTGCACATAGTGTATATAGTGCACATAGTGTTTATATTGTATATAGTGCACATATTGTATATAGTGTAAATAATGTATATAGTGCACATATTGTATATGGTGTATATATTGTATATAGTGTACATAGTGCACTAGTGAAGCTGCTAGTGAACGTGTGTTAATTGTGGATCTGAATGATGCCACTAGAAGGCATCAGAGACCATTCAGCTATACTGTTAAGCCTCTTCTGTCTGCGAGGCCGCACACACACACACACACACACACACACAGTGTATATAGTGCACATATTGTATATAGTGAACATAGTGTACATTGTGTATATAGTGAACATATTGCACTATATACAATATGTGCACTATATAC
>NC_083462.1:2917740-2930240 GCF_030014155.1 Tachysurus vachellii | reverse complement strand
CTTGTTGACAGAGCCATACGCTCCTCGGCCGATCTCCCCCAGGTCCTTCAGGTCCTCCGCTGTGAAGTCACAGAGCTGCTCTGGAGAAATCTTTAACTTTCCTGATGATTCAATACTGTGTGTCCGCAAACGTTCTCTAAACACACACACACACACACACACACACACACACACACACACACACACAACTGTAAGAGAAAATTCTTTATACACATAACTCTGCAGTTCTCCAACAGCAGTGTTCACATTGAGCAGGTTTACTCTCATCATATATTGTCAATGTCACATAACTGGGTTCTAGAGTGTGTACACAGTCATTCTACAGCCTGGTTCTAATCCAAAGGCTGCACCTACAGCGTCGTACTCACATGTGAGGGTTCTGGAAGGGCGGAACCGCAGTGCTGAGGCTGAATCTCGTGGCTGATTTGATAGACGGATTGGCAAAATCTAACTTCAGTACTTTACGTTTACCTGACAGAGAGGAAGCACAGTAGCGTTACACACACACACACACACACACACACACACACACACACACACACACACACACACAAACACACAGTACAGATGTTCTTCCACAGTCTGAGTGATGAGATTTGGAAGATTTGATCACATCCACAGATGTTCAGGGAAGTCATGCACACCAGAGAGAGACAAACTCCAGATTTCCTAAAACTGACAGTAGTGCGGCTGCTAATCGCAGGTTTATATTAACGTCCTCATTCTAACACCTCATGTTTCTATAGCAACAGCTCCATCACAGCTTCATCACCATATTTACATGGTGAAGCTTTCTGTAAGGAGATGTTTATTTACCATATATGGAGTTAGTTAAATGTAACTAGTAATGGATTAAAATGTACAGCGTCACCATGGTAACACACCACCCTGTGATTGGTTACTGATCCGAGTAAAAATCCTCGTTTCCGATTGGCTGATTTCAGGTGCGCATTCTCATACGCTGTAGTCGACGTGACTAAAACGCAGCCCCAGAAGACGGGCAGCTTTAGGAAACCTGGAGTATGGAGATGAAACCCTGAGACTGACATGCACGGACCTCTCAGCTTCCACATTCTCACCCTGAAGATAAACCCAAGCTCGTCATCCTGCACACTTACCTGTGTGTAATACGCTAAAGTTTAGGGGTGAAAATGTTAAACGTGAATCACTGAAACATGTGAATCACATCCTGGAGATCATCTTCCTGTTAATTACACAGCTGATCCACTGTAAACAGCAGAGCTCATAGAGTTAAACCTTACAGAGCAAGAGCTCAGGCAGGCTACAGACCCAAAAAACTAGCGCTCCGCTGTGATCTACAGGGAAGTTTAGGAGTTAGAATTGATGTCATGGGATCACGTCTGTGATTGATCGACTGAAAGTAAGTGTCGACGTTTTTGACACCAGGAGGCACGTCACTCGACGACCTTGAACAAAAAAGTCAAAAATTGACACCCTATAACGTTCTGAATCGGTAATAAAATCAGCTCAGTAACCGATCTGTTCATTCCTCAACAAAAAAACATTTGTTTCTATACAAATAAATAAACTAACAAACACTGGTACTGTGTTGAATTAAAACAATAAAACAGTGACAGATTAAATAAAAACCCTCTCACAGACAGAAAGGTTCCACCTCGGAGTAGAAGAATGCGCTTTTGTTTTCTTTCTTCCCTCCTAAAGCCACCACAAGAATGTGAATCTGATGAAAAAGCGCTCGCCGTTCCCTGAAAGTTCCCTGAAAGTTCCCTGTCCTGACAAGTCCCAGTGATGCTCGTGCCAAAAAGATCTGATTCAGCTCCAAAATCAAGACACAACACAAACCGAAAGGAGGAGGTAAAAAAATAAAATAAAAAAATCGCAAACCGCAGAAACTCCTAGGAAGAAGCTGCCTAAAGGAAAGAGCCACACAACAGCATGTGAGAGAACACGGATGATGGAGGTTACAGACAATACAGATAAAGTTCAGAGTAATCTACTGCTTTAACTGTTTAGAAGGACGGATCGCTGCGTCCAATCGCAGGCAGGCTGCATTGCTAGGGAACAGTGTGGAATAGGACGCGTCCTCTGACTACCCAGGAAAAAAAAGGGCTTTAAATCACAGTATAGTGCAGAAGTATTCACCCCCCTCTTTGAACATTTCCACATGTTATGATGTTACAACCTGGAAGTGTAATGAGCTTCACTGGGCTTATATATATATAAAATAATAATCTAAATGTCTGTTCAAACTGGACACGTCACATCAAGGGATAACGATCAACAGCAGACCGTAATGACACAAAGGTTGATTCATTCCTCCCTCCAACAGATATCTTAACCTCAGGCATCGTTAGGAGTCAATTACAGCAGGTCACTTTTTCACATGAGCAAAACCTGACATTCTGTTCAGCTTTAGTCTTAAAAAGTGCTAAATAGTGGGCGGAGTCAAAGCTAGCGGATTAATTAGCACCTGCAGTGTGATTTCCCACCACCACTATCACCATATACACCACACACACACACACACACACACACACACACACACCATTACCCCCCCAACACACACACACACATACACACACAGACCCTCAGTTCAACTCCCAGGGATCACCCATGAGGAGACAGAAACAGTGGGTGTGGCTTACTTTGGACAGCTCCAAACAGGTTAATCTGAAATCCTGCTGACAAGAAAAACAACAACACACACACACACACACACACACGTTTACTAGACAGGGAGTCTGTTAAATGTGAATCCACTGGCAGCGTAGGAGTTTTATAAAAAAAAATTAAGGTATTAAAGAAGATATAAAAAAAATTCTGCTGAAAAATTCAGATCTTTTGAAATAAGAAGCTGAAATAAGAAACATCTGAAGCTGGATAATCATCTCCTGCACCGGAGAATGACTCACTGGCACTGTAACTGTGTGTGCAGGTGGACACACAAACAAGAAATACACACAGACACACACAGGAAATACACACGCATGCACATAGTAGGGTGTAAACAATCAAACAAACAAGAAGAGGTTTGATAAGAAACCAGACGGGAAGTGATGAAAAGTGTGTGTGTGTGTGTGTGTGTGTGTGTGTGTGTGTGTGTGTGTGTGTGTTTGTGTATGTGTGTGCATGTGTCTGTATGGGTGTGGGTGTATGTGTGTGTATGTGTGCGATTCTGCAGGTCTCTCACCATGGTCCGACATCAAACGGGTCATGCGAGGGTTTTAGGGTCAAAGGTGAGAAGGAAAAAAAGTGTCATAGAAGTAAAATGCTTGGGTTAAAATGTCAAATCAGTAAATAAAATATTTAAAATTCCCGATTCCTGTGATATAACAGACAACAGACGAATAATTATTTACATCGACTTTCTACTAACCCATTACGATCATTCTCTATATATATTTAGGATAATTATATTCTATAATAATTCTACACACAGGTTTCATTGTTTCTCAACACGGTTACAGACGTTATGACGATTCTTAACGTATTTACCTCGAGTCAGATTATTTATGATAATCTCCAATAACTCCTGAGATATTTATGATCATCTCATCTTTAAGATCTGAAGACAATGCCACAACTTTACACACTCATTATTATTAATAATATTATTATTATATTTTTTATATTAATTATCAACATATAAAATCACAGATCGTATTTATAATTATTTTACTTAATTCATTCATTCTTCTTGTTTTTTAATCCTCAGACTAAATTAAACCAGTAATTAAACCCCGCCTCCTTACAATTTAGATCACCCCGTAAACCAATCAGAACGCTTTATGACCCAGATGTAACCAATCAGAGACAGATAAGATAATCGTCTATTTCTGGGTTCTGTATTAATCACGATTCTGGGTCCGTTATGCAAATGAGGGTAATTATAATAATAACTGACGTGGTGTTAGCCACCTCGGCTAACCGTTACCTCAGATTAACAGGTGTAGCCACAAAGCTAGCTCGCTGATTATCGTGTGATACGTCAAAAAAAAACAACAACACATAAATACGTCTCTAAATGAATACGGAATATGTTCCTGAGTTTGATTTAAATGCCGTCTAGATGCTGTGAGGTAAACAGCGCTAACTAAACCGGCTATCACCCAGTTAGCGTCTCGAAGCTAACCTGAGGTACCGGAAGAGGAGGGGGGGCACGGAGACATGGCGCCTGACATCTCTGTCCTATCTTTCTTCTCTCCTTCTGACTCCTTACCTTGCATGCTGCTCATGGTGGTGATGTGCTGGCAGTGGTGGGTCTGTGTGGAGGCGGCGGACAGGCCGCTGTTCAGGGCTGAGGGCGGCGGTGGTATCGCGGAGCTGCTGTTAGCACTGGGAGTAGCCATCATCGAGGCGAGCTCAACCTCCTCCTCCACCCCCACCACCCGGAGACCGCCGGGCTGCAGTGCAGAGACACGCACCGGGCGCGTCCGCAATCACAACACACCTCCTTAATAGTGCACTAGAGAGATTACACTGTAGGGGAGGACTACTGAATGTGCGCCATAACAGACCACACTACAGAGACTACACTGTAAATACTGTAGTGTAGAGACTGTACTATAGAGACTGTAGTGTAGAGACTGTACTGTAAATACTGTACTATAGAGACTGTAGTGTACAGACTGTACTGTAAATACTGTAGTGTAGAGACTGTACTATAGAGACTGTAGTGTAGAGACTACACTGTAAATACTGTAGTGTAGAGACTGTACTATAGAGACTGTAGTGTAGAGACTGTACTGTAAATACTGTAGTGTAGAGACTGTACTATAGAGACTGTAGTGTAGAGACTACACTGTAAATACTGTAGTGTAGAGACTGTACTATAGAGACTGTAGTGTAGAGACTGTACTGTAAATACTGTATTGTAGAGACTGTACTATAGAGACTGTAGTGTAGAGACTACACTGTAAATACTGTAGTGTAGAGACTGTACTATAGAGACTGTAGTGTAGAGACTACACTGTAAATACTGTAGTGTAGAGACTATAATGTAAATACTGTAGTGTAGAGACTGTAGTGTAGAGACTGTAGTGTAGAGACTACACTGTAAATACTGTAGTGTAGAGACTGTACTGTGGATACTGTAGTGTAGAGACTGTAGTGTAGAGACTACACTGTAAATACTGTAGTGTAGAGACTGTACTGTGGATACTGTACTGTGGATACTGTAATGTAGAGACTGTACTGTGGATACTGTACTATAGAGACTGTAGTGTAGAGACTGTACTGTAAATACTGTAGTGTACAGACTGTACTGTGGATACTGTAGTGTAGAGACTGTAGTGTAGAGACTGTACTGTGGATACTGTAGTAGAGACTGTACTGTAAATACTGTAGTGTAGAGACTGTAGTGTACAGACTGTACTGTGGATACTGTAGTGTAGAGACTGTAGTGTAGAGACTGTACTGTGGATACTGTAGTAGAGACTGTACTGTAAATACTGTAGTGTAGAGACTGTAGTGTAGAGACTGTACTGTGGATACTGTACTATGGATACTGTACTATAGAGACTAGTGTAGAGACTGTACTGTGGATACTGTACTATAGAGACTAGTGTAGAGACTGTAGTGTAAATACTGTACTGTAGAGACTGTACTGTGGATACTGTACTGTAGAGACTGTACTGTGGATACTGTAGTGTAGAGACTGTACTGTGGATACTGCACTATAGAGACTGTAGTGTAGAGACTGTACTGTGGATACTGTACTATAGAGACTAGTGTAGAGACTGTACTGTGGATACTGTACTATAGAGACTAGTGTAGAGACTGTAGTGTAAATACTGTACTGTAGAGACTGTACTGTGGATACTGTACTGTAGAGACTGTACTGTGGATACTGTAGTGTAGAGACTGTACTGTGGATACTGCACTATAGAGACTGTAGTGTAGAGACTGTACTGTAAATACTGTAGTGTAGAGACTGTACTGTGGATACTGTACTATAGAGACTAGTGTAGAGACTGTACTGTGGATACTGTACTATAGAGACTGTAGTGTAGAGACTGTACTGTGGATACTGTACTATAGAGACTGTAGTGTAGAGACTGTGCTGCAAATACTGTACTATAGAGACTGTAGTGTAGAGACTGTACTGTAAATACTGTAGTGTAGAGACTGTTCTGTGGATATCGTACTATAGAGACTGTAGTGTACAGACTATACTGTGGATACTGTGCTGTAAATACTGTACTATAGAGATTGTAGTGTAGAGACTGTACTGTAAATACTGTAGTGTAGAGACTGTTCTGTGGATACCATAATATAGAGACTGTAGTGTACAGACTGTACTGTGGATACTGTACTGTAAATACTGTAGTGTAGAGACTGTAGTGTAGAGACTGTACTGTGGATACTGTACTATAGAGACTGTAGTGTAGAGACTGTACTGTAAATGCTGTAGTGTAGAGACTGTACTGTGGATACTGTACTATAGAGACTAGTGTAGAGACTGTACTGTAAATACTGTAGTGTAGAGACTGAACTGTGGATACTGTACTATAGAGACTAGTGTAGAGACTGTACTGTAAATACTGTAGTGTAGAGACTGTACTGTAAATACTGTACTATAGAGACTGTAGTGTAGAGACTGTGCGGTGGATACTGTACTATAGAGACTAGTGTAGAGACTGTACTGTGGATACTGTACCATAGAGACTGTAGTGTAGAGACTGTACTGTGGATACTGTACTATAGAGACTGTAGTGTAGAGACTATACTGTAAATACTGTAGTGTAGAGACTGTACTGTGGATACTGTACTGTGGATACTGTAATGTAGAGACTGTACTGTGGATACTGTACTATAGAGACTGTAGTGTAGAAACTGTACTGTAAATACTGTAGTGTAGAGACTGTACTGTGGATACTGTACTATAGAGACTAATGTAGAGACTGTACTGTGGATACTGTACTATAGAGACTGTAGTGTAGAGACTGTACTGTAAATACTGTAGTGTAGAGACTGTACTGTGGATACTGTACTATAGAGACTGTAGTGTAGAGACTGTGCAGTAAATACTGTACTATAGAGACTGTAGTGTAGAGACTGTACTGTAAATACTGTAGTGTAGAGACTGTTCTGTGGAGACCGTACTATAGAGACTGTAGTGTACAGACTGCACTGTGGATACTGTGCTGTAAATACTGTACTATAGAGACTGTAGTGTAGAGACTGTACTGTGGATACTGTACTATAGAGACTAGTGTAGAGACTGTACTGTGGATACTGTACTATAGAGACTAGTGTAGAGACTGCACTGTGGATACTGTACTATAGAGACTGTAGTGTAGAGATTGTACTGTGGATACTGTACTATAGAGACTGTACTGTGGATACTGTACTATAGAGACTGTAGTGTAGAGACTGTACTGTAAATGCTGTAGTGTAGAGACTGTACTGTGGATACTGTACTATAGAGACTGTAGTGTAGAGACTGTACTGTAAATGCTGTAGTGTAGAGACTGTACTGTGGATACTGTACTGTAAATGCTGTAGTGTAGAGACTGTACTGTGGATACTGTACTATAGAGACTAGTGTAGAGACTGTACTGTAAATACTGTACTATAGAGACTGTAGTGTAGAGACTATACTATAAATACTGTAGTGTAGAGACTGTACTGTGGATACTGTACTATAGAGACTAGTGTAGAGACTGTACTGTGGATACTGTACCATAGAGACTAGTGTAGAGACTGTACTGTGGATACTGTACTATAGAGACTAGTGTAGAGACTGTACTGTGGATACTGTACTATAGAGACTAGTGTAGAGACTGTACTGTGGATACTGTACCATAGAGATTGTAGTGTAGAGACTGTACTGTGGATACTGTACTATAGAGACTGTAGTGTAGAGACTGTACTGTAAATACTGTAGTGTAGAGACTTTACTGTGGATACTGTACTATATAGACTAATGTAGAGACTGTACTGTGACTGTACTTCTATCATCTGTTTTAAAATAAACAAAACAGATGATACAATAAAACAATAGAACATAGACAAAATCCGATTAAAATGCCTGGGAATAAAAATATGTTTTCAACTTCACTTTAAAAGTTGTACTGGAAGGTGCAAGGCGAATGTCCAGTGGAAGTTGGTTCCAGAGACGGGGCCGCAATAGAAAAAGCCCTATCACCCTTCGTTTTTAAGCGTGAACGAGGGACAACCAAGAGAGCTCTATCAGAAGATCTTAAAGATCTGGTGGATGAAGAAGGAATAAGATGATCTGTGAAATAAGATGTGGCTTGACCATTAAGAGCTTTAAAAACAAACAACAAGATTTTAAATTGAATTCTAAAATAGAGAGGAAGCCAATGAAGAGAGGCTAAAATTGGTGTAATGTGATCTGTTTTCTTTGCCCCGGTCAAGAGTCTCGCAGCTGCATTGTGTACCATCTGTAAGCGTGCAATGGATGACTGAGGAAGACCCAAATATAATGAATTACAGTAATCAAGGCGGGAGGTGATAAAAGCATGAATGACTTTCTCCAGGTCATTAAAAGTTAAAAAAGATTTCAGTCTCGAGATGATCCGTAACTGGTAAAAACTGTTCTTGACAACTGTATTAATCTGCTTAGTTAAGCAAAGTTCAGAGTCCAGAATGACACCAAGATTCCTAACCTGGGAGGAGACTGAGGGGAAATGCTTGCCAAGCTCGTTTATAAGACCACTTCTCAACTTAGGGGGGCCAAAGACGATTACTTCCGTTTTATTTTCATTTAGTCGAAGAAAGCTATTGGACAGCCATTTCTTGATGTCCCCAAGGCAGGCCAATAAGGGTTGAATGGTATCGCCAGCTTTCAATGGTATGTACAACTGGGTATCATCAGCATATAAATGAAATGAAACATTGTGTCTCCTAATAATGTCCCCCAAAGGTCGCATATATAAATTAAAAAGAAGTGGCCCTAAAATGGATCCTTGAGGCACTCCACAGGTAATAGGAGCAACAGATGAAAAAACTTACCTAACTCAACAGAAAAAGACCTCTAGACCTCTAGTGTAGAGACTGTAGTGTAGAGACTGTACTGTGGATACTGTACTATAGAGACTGTAGTGTAGAGACTGTACTGTGGATACTGTACTATAGAGACTGTAGTGTATAGATTACACTGTAAATACTGTAGTGTAGAGACTACTATGGATACTGTACTATAGAGACTGTAGTGTATAGACTACACTGTAAATACTGTAGTGTAGATACTGTAGTGTAGAGACTGTACTGTGGATACTGTACTATAGAGACTGCAGAGTAGAGACTATAGTGCAGATACTGTACTGTAGAGACTGTACTGTAGACTGTAGTGTAGATACTGTAGTGTAGAGACTGTACTGTGGATACTGTAGTGTAGAGACTGTACTATAGACTGTAGTGTAGAGACTATAGTGTAGATACTGTATTGTAGAGACTAGTGTAATGACTGACTGTACTGTGGATACTGTAGTGTAGAGACTATAGTGTAGAGACGTACTATAGAGACTGTAGTGTAGATACTCTAGTGTAGAGACGACAGTGTAGAGACTGTACTGTAGAGACTACACTGTAGATACTGTACTGTAGATACTGCATTATAGAGAGTACACTATAGAGACCACACTACAGGGACTACAATGTAGAGGATGCACTGTAGATACTGTACTGTAGAGACTGCATTAAAAAGAGTATAATATAGAGACTGCACTGTAGAGACTGCATTATAAAGAGTACACTAGAGAGACTGCATTATAGAGAGTATATTAAAGGGACTGCACTGTAGAGACTGCGTTAAAAAGAGTACACTATAGAGATTGAACTGTAGAGACTGCATTATAAAGAGTACACTATAGAGACTGCATTATAAAGAGTACACTATAGAGACTGCATTAAAAAGAGTATAATATAGAGACTGCACTGTAGAGACTGCATTATAGAGTACATTAAAGGGACAGCACTGAAGAGACTGCATTAAGGAGAGTAAACTATAGAGACTACATTATAAAGAGTACACTATAGAGACTGCATTATAAAGAGTAAACTATAGAGACTACATTATAAAGAGTAAACTATAGAGACTACATTGTAAAGAGTAAACTATAGAGACTACATTATAAAGCGTACACTATAGAGACTGCATTATAAACAGTACACTATAGAGACTGCATTATAAAGAGTAAACTATAGAGACTACATTATAAAGAGTACACTATAGAGACTGCATTATAAACAGTACACTATAGAGACTGCATTATAAACAGTACACTATAGAGACTGCATTATAAAGAGTACACTATAGAGACTACATTATAAAGCGTACACTATAGAGACTGCATTATAAAGAGTAAACTATAGAGACTACATTATAAAGAGTACACTATAGAGACTGCATTATAAACAGTACACTATAGAGACTGCATTATAAACAGTACACTATAGAGACTACATTATAAAGAGTACACTATAGAGACTGCATTATAAAGAGTACACTATAGAGACTACATTATAAACAGTACACTATAGAGACTGCATTATAAACAGTACACTATAGAGACTGCATTATAAACAGTACACTATAGAGACTGCATTATAAACAGTACACTATAGAGACTGCATTATAAAGAGTACACTATAGAGACTACATTATAAACAGTACACTATAGAGACTACATTATAAAGAGTATAATATAGAGACTGCACTGTAGAGACTGCATTATAGAGAGTACATTAAAGGGACAGCACTGAAGAGACTGCATTAAGGAGAGTAAACTATAGAGACTACATTATAAAGAGTACACTATAGAGACTACATTATAAACAGTACACTATAGAGACTGCATTATAGAGAGTACATTAAAGGGACAGCACTGAAGAGACTGCATTAAGGAGAGTAAACTATAGAGACTACATTATAAAGAGTACACTATAGAGACTGCATTATAAAGAGTAAACTATAGAGACTACATTATAAACAGTACACTATAGAGACTGCATTATAAACAGTACACTATAGAGACTACATTATAAAGAGTAAACTATAGAGACTACATTATAAAGAGTACACTATAGAGACTACATTATAAAGAGTACACTATAGAGACTACATTATAAAGAGTACACTATAGAGACTGCATTATAAACAGTACACTATAAAGACTGCATTATAAAGAGTAAACTATAGAGACTACATTATAAAGAGTAAACTATAGAGACTACATTATAAAGAGTAAACTATAGAGACTACATTATAAAGCGTACACTATAGAGACTGCATTATAAACAGTACACTATAGAGACTACATTATAAAGAGTAAACTATAGAGACTACATTATAAAGAGTAAACTATAGAGACTACATTGTAAAGAGTAAACTATAGAGACTACATTATAAAGAGTACACTATAGAGACTACATTATAAAGAGTAAACTATAGAGACTACATTATAAAGAGTAAACTATAGAGACTACATTATAAAGAGTACACTATAGAGACTACATTATAAAGCGTACACTATAGAGACTGCATTATAAACAGTACACTATAGAGACTGCATTATAAACAGTACACTATAGAGACTACATTATAAAGAGTACACTATAGAGACTACATTATAAAGAGTACACTATAGAGACTACATTATAAAGAGTACACTATAGAGACTGCATTATAAACAGTACACTATAGAGACTACATTATAAAGAGTAAACTATAGAGACTACATTATAAAGAGTACACTATAGAGACTACATTATAAAGAGTACACTATAGAGACTACATTATAAAGCGTACACTATAGAGACTGCATTATAAAGAGTAAACTATAGAGACTGCATTATAAACAGTACACTATAGAGACTGCATTATAAACAGTACACTATAGAGACTACATTATAAACAGTACACTATAGAGACTGCATTATAAAGAGTACACTATAGAGACTACATTATAAAGCGTACACTATAGAGACTACATTATAAAGAGTAAACTATAGAGACTACATTATAAAGCGTACACTATAGAGACTACATTATAAACAGTACACTATAGAGACTGCATTATAAAGAGTACACTATAGAGACTACATTATAAAGAGTACACTATAGAGACTACATTATAAAGAGTAAACTATAGAGACTACATTATAAAGAGTACACTATAGAGACTACATTATAAAGAGTACACTATAGAGACTGCATTATAAAGAGTACACTATAGAGACTACATTATAAACAGTACACTATAGAGACTGCATTATAAACAGTACACTATAAAGACTGCATTATAAAGAGTAAACTATAGAGACTACATTATAAAGAGTAAACTATAGAGACTACATTATAAAGAGTAAACTATAGAGACTACATTATAAAGCGTACACTATAGAGACTGCATTATAAAGAGTAAACTATAGAGACTACATTATAAAGAGTAAACTATAGAGACTACATTATAAAGAGTAAACTATAGAGACTACATTATAAAGAGTAAACTATAGAGACTACATTGTAAAGAGTAAACTATAGAGACTAC
>NC_083462.1:2900240-2912740 GCF_030014155.1 Tachysurus vachellii | reverse complement strand
TGTTAAGAGTGTTGTGTGTGTGAGTGTTGTGTGTGTATGTTATGAGTGTGTGTATGTTATGTGTGTGTTGAGTGTTGTGTGTGTGTTATGATTGTTGTGTATGTTATGAGTGTGTTGAGTGTTGTGTGTGTATGTTATGAGTGTGTGTGTGTGAGTGTTGTGTGTGTATCTTATGAGTGTGTGTATTTTATGTGTGTGGTGTGTGTATGTATGTATGTTATGAGTGTTGTGTGTGTATGTTATGAGTGTTGTGTGTGTGAGTGTTGTGTGTGTATGTTATGAGTGTGTGTATGTTATGTGTGTGTTGAGTGTTGTGTGTGTGTGTTATGAGTGTGTTGAGTGTTGTGTGTGTATGTTATGAGTGTGTGTGTGTGAGTTGTGTGTGTATCTTATGAGTGTGTGTATTTTATGTGTGTGTTGTGTGTGTAAGTTGTTTGTATGTTATATGTGTTGTGTGTGTATGTTATGAGTGTTGTGTGTATGTTGTTTGTATGTTATGTGTGTTTTGTGTGTGTGTGTGTTATGAGTGTTGTGTGTCTGTGTGTGTTATGAGTGTTGTGTGTGTATGTATGTATGTTATGAGTGTTATGTGCAAGTTGTTTGTATATGTGTTGTGTGTGTATGTTATGAGTGTTGTGTGCATGTTGTTTGTATGTTATGTGTGTTTTGTGTGTGTGTGTGTTATGAGTGTTGTGTGTCTGTGTGTGTTATGAGTGTTGTGTGTGTATGTTATGGGTGTGTGTATGTATGTATGTTATGAGTGTTATGTGCAAGTTGTTTGTATATGTGTTGTGTGTGTATGTTATGAGTGTTGTGTGTGTATGTTATGAGTGTTGTGTGCATGTTGTTTGTATGTTATGTGTGTTTTGTGTGTGTGTGTTATGAGTGTTGTGTGTGTATGTTATGTATGTTGTGTATGTTGTTTGTATGTTATGTGTGTTTTGTGTGTGTGTGTTATGAGTGTTGTGTGTGTATGTTATGTATGTTGTGTGTATGCTATGTGTATAAATGCTGCAGGTTCTTGAGCTGTTCCTGTCCTGTGCCCACAGAGCTGGTGTTGGAGCACTGAGACTGTACACAGCTGTGGCCATCACCACCTTCCCCATCATCACCTGGATCTATTACTACATCCATAAAGAGCTGAGAGCCGACTGGCCCTCACACTGCACCACCACACTGTAACACTACTGTAACACTACTGCACTGACTCACAATATCACAATCATCTTGTTAAACACACAAATAAAACATTCTCCTCCTTCTCTATCTTTGTCTGTCTCACGTGTTTTATATTAAATCTGATGTCCTGGGGCAGAAGTTCATGCTGTCACCAACATTATCTTATTATACATCATCTTCACCATGCTGCTATTCCTAGTGCACTTGTGTAAGGAAAATAAACACAGCCCGTATTTGTAAGACATTAACAGTTTAAATGCAGAACCATTGTGTGAGTAGTGTTTTAATCAGGCAGTCTTATCGAGCCCTAAACACGGGGTCCTTCACAAGCACAGATTCCAACATGGCGGCCTCCATCGTGAAGCTGTTAGCACCTTGGACTCCGAGGTAAATAACACGTTATTATAGGGGTTTTTTTTTAGGTAGTGACGTCTTGTGTTATTGTGAATATAGGATATAGGAGATGTTTTGTTTTTATAAGTAAACATTTCATCAGAACCCACACGTGACGTCAGAAACATTAGATAAACATTACATGTGGGTTTCATGTCATGACCGAGTAAAACACGTGCTGATCTGCTGCCTTGTGTGATATTGTGTCCTGTTCAGGTGGTGTCCGGTTCGGTGGACCAGGTATAACCCGTATTACCTCGAACCCGAACCTCATAAGGACGTGTACTGTGTCCCTGAGTCAGAGCTCAGCCCTGAGCAGAAGGAGCAGAAGGAGCTGAAAACACTGAGACCCATTAAAGCAGCCAAGTCCAGTGACACCAGCTCACTGTTCCATGACCCAGTGATCAGGTCACCTGTCTATCACTTCACTCTGTTTCCATAAACTGCTTCAGGTTCTGATTTAGATTCTAATATTTGTTATTTTTTGCTCAACAGCAAGTTTGTGAACATGATGATGCAGGATGGGAACAAGGTCCTGGCACAAGGAATCATGACACAGGTATACGGTCGTGTAACACACCAGGGAAAGGTTCCTCTGTACATGTCGCTCTTTTTAATGCGTCTTTTCTCCTCAGACTCTGGAGACGATCAAGAGGAGGCAGGTGGAGAAGTTCCACCGAGCTCCGACGGCTGAGAAGGAGACGATCGAGTGTAATCCGTACGCCATCTTCCACCAGGCCATGGAGAACTGCAAACCCATCATCGGTCTGGTCAGCATTCAGAAAGGAGGCAGGAACTATCAGGTGAGTCAAACCTCACTTACTCTGATCAGTCGTGTATATAACGTGGTGGTAGTTATGGCTGCGTGAACCTCAGTTGTACAAATCGTCCTGTACATCCATTTTGAGGTAGAGTCACTTCATCAGGAGTCTTTTAGGGAGTCTAGAGAATTCACCAGAAGTCATGTAGGGAGTCGTTTAGACAATTCCTCAGGAGACATTTACAGAAATCATCAGGAGTCATTTAGGGAGTCGTTTAGACAATTCATCAGGAGTCATTTACAGAATTCATCAGGAGTCATGTAGGGAGTCGTTTAGACAATTCCACAGGAGACATTTAGAGAATTCATCAGGAGTCATTTAGGGAGTCGTTTAGACAATTCCACAGGAGACATTTAGAGAATTCATCAGGAGTCATTTAGGGAGTCATGTAGACAATTCATCGTTAGTTGTTCAGACAATTCATCAGGAGTCATTTAGGGAGTCGTTTAGACAATTCCTCAGGAGACATTTAGCGAATTCATCAGGAGTCATTTAGGGAGTCGTTTAGACAATTCATCAGGAGTCATTTACAGAATTCATCAGGAGTCATTTAGGGAGTCGTTTAGACAATTCATCAGGAGTCATTTAGAGAATTCTTCAGGAGTCATTCTGTGAGCTGTTATGAGATATAATCAAGAAGTCTCTTAGGAGTTGAGATCCTCAGGCATTGTTCACTGATTCATTCTTGGACTTGTTCTAGGTTATCAAGACGTTACTTACTAGTTAGATGATTTATGGTATACACTAACACCACCCCCACAATCTCCCAGGTTCCTGTCCCTCTAACAGATCAGCGTCGACGTTTCCTGGCCATGAAGTGGATGATCACAGAGTGCAGAGACAACAAACACCGGCGCACTCAAATGTACGAGAAACTCTCACAGGAGCTGCTTGCTGCTTTTAACAACGAGGGCAACGTCATCAAACGCAAACATGACTTACACAAGATGGCTGAAGCTAACCGGGCGTACGCACACTACCGCTGGTGGTAACAAGGCGGCTCACAGGCTTCCTGCGTTTCAGTAGAGTTTAGGACAGGATTGGAACACAGCCATGGACTGGTTATGTCATGTCAGATGTTTCCCAGATACCCCAGAGCTGTGACGGAAAATCTTACCTTGCAACAGCAACATATTCAGACTCTATGAGATTGAACCCGTGACTCTTCAGTCACTCATCTGTTTAATGTAAAAATGTGAACATGAATATATGAAAATGTAGTGTTTGTTTTTTTTTTCTATTATAACTGCTAATAAATTATTAAACACCTTTTCTGTGCTGGTCAGAAGATTATAACACAACACAATGACATGCGATGACTTTGGATTTATTTTCAGAAATGTCAACAGTGAAAACTCTTTAAAGAAATCCTCCAGGTCTGGTTCTGTAAAGCTGAGGGTGATGTCCTCAGTTGTTCATGGTGCAGAATACAGTCTATAAACATCATAAAGACATGAACTGAGACCCACATGAGGGTATAAAGAGCTCCAGGTGTTTGTTTTATGCACATCAGGAAGTTTAGGGTTGTGTCAATTCATAAGTTGTGCCAAAGATTCACACCACAACAATCAGCTGGTGATCTCACCGTGTCGTAGTGAAACAGAGACTGAGGTTAACCTGACGGTGTGACGGTGCTCAGGACAAACTTTATCAGCATGGAAGACTTTTTCACACTAAAATGTACAAACCCTGTGTTTTGTGTAAACAGATCGAACTGGTGTGTAATTATTATTTAGATGAAGTATAGATTAAGCCCCTCCCCCAATAGTATCTACCTTCATCCAGTCCGTTTTAATTAAAGGAACGTGATGTTAGCACCGTGCTGGAGATCCTTCTCACCTCCCCGGAGTAAAGCGGTTTAATCAGGATATCATCTCTGCTTTGGTCTTATTACTGCTCAATAACGAGGCAAGGCAACGATGGTGATTACGTTCTGTCCAAAGACTTACTCAAAAGTTCGAGTCCGAGTCGAGGTTCGTCATCTGTCCAAAATCTGAGGCTTTTACCTCATAATTAAGTCCAAAGTCTTAATTAAGTTGCAAGTGGTAGACAGACCAGAACTGGAGTACGGATCACAGACACACTACAGGTCCTTTACACTACACTGACATAACGGTGACATTTTCATCAATCTATCTTTAGATCTCTAGAGAACAGGACACACTGATTCTTCATCCTCATGTCATTCGTCACTCTGCTGAACCCTGCAGACTGTCACTCTGTCACACTCCTTCACTCTTCTGTTCGTCTGCTGATAAACACACACAAACTCATAGAAGGCACTCGATTGCTTATAAACAAGTCCAGACTTAACACACGTTTCTAAGTGTCCTGTAGGAACAAAGAGTGTCCGATCGTCTTCCAGCTGCTGATTGGCCGAGGCGTCAGTCCATGAGTCGGTCAGTGGCTCAGTCTTGCAGTTCGCTGTAGTAGTACCTCTGAGCCGTGTCACTGAGTCTCCAGCCTCCAGCACGGAACTCGAGGATTTCGAGCAGGAGGAGGCGAGCGAGCGAGCTGAGGTCGTGCTGCAGCAGGAAGCCGTCACGCAGCATGGAGAAGAGCTCGTCCATGCGCTCGCCGTTCACCTTCTCCAGCTGATCTCCGATACGATGCAGCTGCAGCACCAGGCAGTCCACCTGAGTTACAACACGACAATCGTCAGACTAAATTCAAACGGGAAATGCTAGAATGTTGCTGAACGGCAGAAAGACGGGTGAAGCAGAGGATTGTGGGTAAACAGACCTCCTCTTCGTTTTTGAGTGCATCTGATTGGGCGAGTCGCATCAGACAGTCGTACACCGGGTGAACCAGAACCATCATGGGCATGTTATTTACCTACACACACACACACACACACACACAGCGTGTAACAGACACAATACTGTTTAGTAAACAAATACATTTTTAAAAATGATTAAAATAATATTTGTGCTTCACCTTGAGGTAGTCGAAGATGTTACAGATGAAGGAGACGTAACACACCCACTCCTGTACGGACCTCTTCCTCGTCTCCTCGCGACTCTTGAACTCCTGCTGCAGTCGGTCCAAGAGATGATGGCGAAACACGCTGCTGTTGTTCTGCTTGGCCTCCGCCTGATGACCGTAATGCACCACATACCAAATACCTCACGGCTACAACCTCGGCGTTTTATACGCCGATATTCTGAGTGGAATTAACACGGTTACCTGGACGATAGTGAAGCACATGCGTCCCGCTTCTTTGCTGAACATCTGATCCCTCAGAGACTGGTCCACGATGATGTTACACACCGTCTCCAGATCCACCAAACCTGGTTCTGACAGACATTATTCAAAATAAAACCACATGATAATACAATAAAAACTGCTTTAATGTGCTGTAACTGTGTGGAGCTGCTTGTGTGTTCTGTAACACTGACCTTTAAGAGCTGTGATAAGCAGTTTCTGTGTCTCTGGATCGAAGGAATGGATCTTGTATTCTTCTTTGGACGAGTCCTCCATTGTGTTCAGGTGTTCAGTGCCTGAGTACCAGGACACACACACACACAGAGTTTCTCAAACCCTGGTGAAAGAAATGTTCAGTAACTACAGTCATATGGCTCTGTACCCAGAGCAGCCTTGGGGAACTCTGATCACTGCTTGGTCCATCTTATTCCAACATACAGGCAGAAACTAACATCTACTGTCTGTAGTAAAAATAGTGAAGCGATGGACCAGTGAGGCAAAGCAGGAACTACAAGACTGTTTTGACTGCACTGATTGGAGTATCTTTGTAGCTGGAACTGACAGCCTGGATGAACTGACTGACACTGTGACGTCGTACATCAGTTTTTGTGAAGGCGTTTTTTTTGTTCCAACCAAAACCTTCTGCAGATACAGTAACAACAAGCTATGGTTCACAGCCAAACTGAAGAAACTTCAACATGCCAAGGAAGATACCTACAGAGGGGAGGACAAAGCCCTGTATAAGCAGGTCAGGATCCTACTGACAAAGGAGATCAGAGTAGCCAAAATAAGCTACAGGTTTTCAGCTAACAATCCTGCATCAGTGTGGAAAGGCCTGCAAGACATCACAAACTACAGGAGATCAATCAACTGGCTCCTATACGCCCGGATATGTTACACACTATTGCTGCTGTATATTGTACAAAAAGCATAAAATTGCACAATACTGTTATTTGCACTACGATGCACTTCTCACACTTTATGTACATAACTTATCAGTCATATTCTGTATTTATATTTAATACTCGTACTGTCTATATTGTCTCACATCGTCTGTCTTGTCTTGCATAGTCTGTATTGTCTTGTCCTGTATAGTCCAAACTAAATGTATAGTATAGTGTTATTTATGTCTGTACTTTTGAGAGTCACAAACAGCTGGAACCAAATCCTTGTGTGTGTCAACATCAACACACTTGGCCAATAAACCTGATTCTGATTCTGATTCTGATGTAATAATGCTTTGGAATTTACTGTGATCTTTACTGATCCGTAATCAGAATAAAAATGACTGATATTTAACATTCTGTAGTGTTGTATAGTAAAATATACTGATGTACATTGATCCATAGTATAATATGGTATAGTGATGTATAGAGGTGTACAATGGTATTCTGGGATCAACGGTGTCATATTAGTGGGTAGTGATATGAATATAGATTTGCAGCATTCTGTAGTGACGTACAATGATACTGGGACCAACAGTGATGTGGTGATCTATACCAAAGTACAGTGATCTACTGTTATATACTGTGATCTATAGCAATAAATATTCAGGTACAAAGTTCTGTAGTGGCGTAGAATAATGTACTGTGATCATTAGTGATGTAGTGATCTATAGGTATGTAGTGATCTATACTGAAGCACAGTGATCAACAGTGACCTATGGTGATTTATACCAAAGTACAGTGATCTATGGTGATCTATACCAAAGTACAGTGATCAATAGTGATCTATACCAAAATACAGTGATCTATAGTGATGTAGTAATCTGTAGTGATCTATACCAAAGTACAGTGATCAATAGTGATCTATAGCAATAAATATTCAGGTACAAAGTTCTGTAGTGGCGTAGAATAATGTACTGTGATCATTAGTGATGTAGTGATCTATAGGTATGTAGTGATCTATACTGAAGCACAGTGATCAACAGTGACCTATGGTGATTTATACCAAAGTACAGTGATTTATGGTGATCTATACCAAAATACATTGATCTATGGTGATCTATACCAAAGTACAGTGATCTTTAGTGATCTATACCAAAGTACAGTAATCTATACCAATCATCTATAGTGATCTATACCAAAATACAGTCATCTATAGTGATCTATACCAAAGTACAGTGATCTATAGTGATCTGTACCAAAGTACAGTGATCTATAACAAAATACAGTGATCTACAGTGATGTTTAACAAAATACAGTGATCTTTAGTGATCTATACCAATGTACAGTGATCTATAGTGATCTATACCAAAATACGGTGATCTACGGTGATCTATAGTGAAAAGATTAAACCAGGAGGTGAGTTAAAAAGGTGTGTTCATTAACCACTTAATTACTGAAGGTGGGTGTAACAGATAACACACACATCTCAGCCAGTTTTAGTTAATTCTGTAATCTACCGTGTTGCATTGGGATCTGCGTTAATCTGTAAATCCTGTCCTGAACTTTAACCCAACCAGCGGAAAGTTTTAAAACAAAGCGTTCGTTACACGCACGCACACACACACACACACACACACACACACACACACACACACACACACACACACACACACACACACACACAGATCACAGATCACAGATCAAACTTACTGAGTCACCAGTAAAAGTCAGACACCATCATCACCCTCGAAGCTCTTGATGTTTCCTCTTTACTGGATCACTGAGGGCTGTGTTTTAATCCGCGCACTTGTTCCCTAACTAGGGTCCCTACTTCCTGTCTGCCTTCTGCGTCGTGTTCCAAACCGTAACGTTTCGAAAAGCGTGAACGCCAAAAGGCGTAAATTATTAAGTGTAATAAAAACAACAACAATTTGTTCTTTCTTTAAGCACAAAGCTTTATTTTCAAGCTCGGGGCTTGCGTTAGCATCAAGCTATCCGGCTATCATTAGTTTATGTATTTCCTCAGAACTAAATACAAGACAAGTTATTTGTCTTGCTCGAGTGAACGTATCGTCCTTCATGACAAAGTATCATTGAGGAGTTTGTGATATTTGTTGTATACTTTGGTTATCTCTGCACTATTTATGTGAGCCGACACTACTAATGATTCTTACTGACGTAACTACTGACGTACTGATTCATACTGACGTAACTACTGACGTACTCATTCTTACTGACGTAACTACTGACATACTGGGTCTTACTGACATAACTACTTACGTAACTACTAACGTAACTACTGATGTACTGATTCTGGCAGACGTAGCTAGCTAACGTAACTACTGACGCAACTACTAACGTGCTGATTCTGGCAGACGTAACTACTGACGTAGCTACTGACATACTGATTCTAGCGGACGTGCCTACTGACGTAGCTACTGATGTAACGACTAACGTAACTACTGACGTACTAATTTTTACTGACGTAACTACTAACATATCTACTGACGTAGCTACCGACATACTGATTCTTAATGACGTATCTACTGACATACCGATTCTTACTGACGCAACTACTAACGTGCTGATTCTGGCAGACGTAACTACTGACGTAGCTACTGACATACTGATTCTAGCGGAAGTGCCTACTGACATAGCTACTGATGTAACGACTAACGTAACTACTGACGTACTAATTTTTACTGACGTAACTACTAACATATCTACTGACGTAGCTACCGACATACTGATTCTTAATGACGTATCTACTGACATACCGATTCTTACTGACGTAACTACTAACGTATCTACTGATGTAACTACTGACGTACTGATTCTGGCAGACGTAGCTAGCTAATGCAGCAGTAAACAGAAAGGCATCATAATGAACATTAAACACAGATAAAAGTCTCAGGTTCTAATAATATATCTATTTGTTCAAGTATTTACTTTGGGCCTTGTATTCTTGCATGGTAATGTGAGGTGACACTACACGTCATTAGAGACTCTGTAGCCATGCTAGCATAAATTAGTATCACAGTAGTAGCGAAGGTACAAAAGGAAGTTGTCTATAAAGTGAGTGTTGAGACTTCTTGATGATGGAATAACAAAACAAACACAAAACTAGACTATCCAGTGCTCTGTAAAGTTCTAGCTAACATAACAGTACACAAAACACAAACATGCTAAGCAGAGACAGAGAAGGCTGAATGAATGAAACCACAATGACATGGAGTACACTGGTTTTATTGTTTGGGTTTACAAATGATATTATTTTGAGAAAATAACAACAAAATAACACAAACCCATATTTTTTCTCTCACACAAAAGTGAGACATTTAGAAATCTATACACACTGGTTTAGAAGTAAACCATGTAGACACGTGGCGCTAAACTGGTCTATAAATCTCTAGTAATTGTGGACACATGAGATACACTGCTTGGGTAAAGTCAGTGGTGTGGGCAAGCTCGAAATTCTAACTGAAGTTGGATTGACCTGCGATAAAGCTAAATACCAAACAAGTTACCAATGAAAAGTACAATATTGTGATAAAAATATATAAAACAATTTATGCAACTTTTCTGACAGCATTTATGACCTTAAACCATTATATATCAGCACATGACTATAGGGCTTTTTACACCTGATCACTTCATGCGTTTTCTGTGATCCAATAGGCTATCCGATGGTAAAAAGTCCAGGTCTAAATGCCCTCCGAAACGTTTTCGAGACGGATATAAATCCGATGGTCAGCGCTATACTCCTCCCAAACGGATGTACGTCACTCGCAGGTGACTCACGAGTCGTGCATCGCGCAAGACACAAATAACATGAACGACACGCAGGCACTTATTGCTCTTTGGAGCGATGAAAGCGTCCAACAAAAGCTTTGTAAAACATTCATTCATTCATTCATTCTCTACCACTTATCCGAACTACTCAGGTTACGGGGAGCCTGTGCCTATCTCAGGCGTCATCGGGCATCAAGGCAGGATACACCCTGGACGGAGTGCCAACCCATCACAGGGCACACACACACACACTCATTCACTCACACAATCACACACTACGGACAATTTTCCAGAGATGCCAATCAACCTACCATGCATGTCTTTGGACCAGGGGAGGAAACCGGAGTACCCGGAGGAAACCCCCGAGGCACGGGGAGAACATGCAAACTCCACACACACAAGGTGGAGGTGGGAATCGAACCCCCAACCCTGGAGGTGTGAGGCGAACGTGCTAACCACTAAGCCACCGTCCCCTCATTTTTTGTAAAGCATATAGAAACAGAAGTATATTTAAGTACATACACCAAAGTGTGTTCCATTTCAATTACCCCAGAAATGAGGTAAAATATATTTGCATTTTGGGCGGGAGTAAAAAGATCGGATCGATATCCGATTCGCATTTATGTGGTCTAATGTAAATGGAACAGTTTTAACAAATCAGATAGCTATCGGATCAGAGAAAACACATGAAGGTGTAAAAAGGCCCTAATGCAGTGTGTTTAGAGCACTTGTGTGTGTTTGTGTGTCTAAGAGTTTCACTTAAAGTTAAAATTCTGACCACTGTTCGTTGTGCGTATTTAAAAGCACTCACAATAAAAACTGTTAGTAACTATAGGATGTCGCAAAAAGTTTTTCTAAAAGCTTCATCGGCACATAATGAATGCTGAGCGACTTTAAACACGGCAGATTGCTCGTTAAAATGAACATTCCTACATCTTTGTGTTCCTTGTTTAAATAAAAACAAACAGAAAAAGCCCAAAAGAAACAATTTTTGGGTAAAGACGAAACTTCAGGATTTATAAATGAAGCAAAATGTAACAGTGCAAATTTTAATAAAAGGTTAAATAAATGACCTAAAACAAGCATCTATATAAACCACAGGCACTCGTTAGTGTACAGATGTCTGATGCTGTGGTATAAATATTTGGTGATCGGTTTAAACACAAACGTCACTTTGCGGTTTCAAGGCTGGAAGTGTTTGGAAGATGAAATGAAATAATGAAATGAGGTACTGTATCTGTGCGTTTAGAGCGAACAAGCCATCTGACCCTCGTGTACAGTGCAAAAAGTCAACGGCATTAGACAGTGCAGCTTTTAACCCCACCCACTCTGACGTGTTTCTATATACAGTACTTAATGTTTACATCAAATCAGCATGCACTCGAAAAAAAACCTAAATAACAAGAAGACCAGATAGCGAGTGTGCTAACGGATCGACAAGTCGGCATCCAGGCAAACTGTAAAAGTCACTGCACCTTCCTGTCAATCAGCTCGCTAATTCGTTCTCCTCTTTTACCACTAAGAGTCTTACAGCACTCGTTTCCTAGCAACAATGTAGTCTCAGATTTAACAAAAAATTTAACTTAAAACCAGTGAGCCTGTCGTCATAGCAACGCTGAGTGTGCGCTTGAAGCGAATGTCCTGAGGGTTTTAGAACGTACGAAGACTGTATTAAAAGCTAAGATGACTAGTTCACGTGCTTCCTCGTCTTCCTGTACCAGCTTTTGCGCTCAGCACTTCCTCCTCAGGCTGGAGATGGTGTTGGTGAAGAACTCGTACCAGAAGAAGGTGAGGCCGGTGGACATGGCTGCCTTTATCAGGCTGGGAGAAAGACCCTTATAGAAGGCGGCCGGACCTTCCTCTCGAGCGATGCGCTTCACACAGTCCAGCAGTCCGTGGTACGTCCGGACCTACAGAGGAAACGCGCGTACATGTCGAGTATCGTATAAGTTAACATAGCATCAGAAACTTTGTACCTGCAACCTTGTGCTATTGTAACCATGTTGTTACACCTTTAATAAGACTACAGTATGTTTTATTATCTAAACAGGGTACATCATCTTGTCTGGGTAAATAAGTGATGGTGGTACGAGCCGAGGTCCAATCCTAAGGCCTCGGGGATGTTTCAGTTTAACACCTCTCACCTGTCCGAAGTGCACTCTGGCCTGCTCGAAGCCGCCCACCTGCAGTCTCTTTTTGAACAGGTCGAAGGGGTAGGTGAGGG
>NC_083462.1:2855240-2895240 GCF_030014155.1 Tachysurus vachellii | reverse complement strand
ACTCTTCTCTCACACACATTGACAACAATAATAGGAACTATGTAAGGCTGCTATTTATCGACTTTAGCTCAGCTTTCAGTACTATAGTCCCCATCAAGCTGACTTCTAAACTCATGGACCTTGGCCTGAATTCTTCACTCTGCAGTTGGATTCTTAATTTCCTCACCGGCAGACCTCAAGTGGTGAAAGTAGGCCAGTACACCTCCAGCTCCATCACCCTGAACATAGGAGCCCCACAAGGCTGTGTACTGAGCCCCCTGCTCTACTCTCTCTACACACATGACTGCATATCTTCCCACAGCTCCACATCTATTACCAAATTTGCTGATGATACTGTGGTTCTGGGGCTCATTCACAACAACAATGAGATCGCATACCTAGATGAGGTACAGAGACTCTAACATCATGGTGCCAGGAAAATTGTCTAAAGCTGTGAAAAACTCTGAAAACTAAAGAGCTGATTATGGACTTCAGGAAGAGACAACAGCAGCCCTATACTCCTCTTATGATCAGTGGGACCCCTGTGGAGAGGGTGAGCAGCTTCAAGTACCTCGGTGTAAACATCTCAGAGGACCTGACTTGGACTGCCCACATTCAAACACAGGTTAATAAAGCCAGGCAAAGACTGCACCTTCTGAGACAGCTGAGAAAATTCAGGGTCTCACAAGCAATCCTGAAAACTTTTTATTCAGGGGCCATAGAAAGTGTATTGACTCAGTGTATCTCAGTGTGGTATGGGAACAGCTCCAGTCAAGACTGCAAAGCCCTGCAGAGAGTTGTGCGCTTAGCTGAGTGCATCACAGGGTCTGCTCTCCCCTCTCTGCAGGACGTCTACCTCAAACGCTGCAAAAACAGAGCTACTAAAATCATCAAGGACTCAATCCACCCCAATAACCATCTTTTCACTTTACTGCCATCTGGTAAGCGCTTCTGTAGCCTGATGGCAAAAACCGAGAGACTTAGGAGGAGTTTCTTCCCCCAGGCCATCAGGCTCCTAAACTCCTAAACTAGCCCCGCCCCAAAAGATGATTCAAGATTCAAGAATCAAGGTTTTTATTTGTCACATACACAATTATATAGGGCATATATAACCAGCAGTGAAATGTGAGTCAGGTCCGCTCCGTGGACATTGCATTTATTAGAAAAAACACAACAATGACAGAATGAGATAAAAGTAAACAATGAAGATATAAGAATAAAATATAAAAATATGTATACTGTAGAATGGAAAATAATGTGCATGAAAGTAAACTGTAGTTATAAATATAAGATACACAGGGATGTACAAGAGGCAATGTGCATATGTGCATTAAACTGTAGTCTTAAATATTAAGATACACAGGAATGTGCAAGAGGCAAATGTGCAAAATGATGGGATGGATCACATCTGACTCCAACTCCTTACTTTGACGAAGACGACCTCCCACTCTTATAAGGCGTACAACAGGGTCATATTTAGGGGCTAATTCAGCAAGTCGACTCTGTTTAGGAACATCCTGACCTGATTTGAGTAACTTGTAATCCTCAGAAAAATCCTCTTCTTGTGCAAAACGAAGGAGTAATAACTCTGCCTGAGTCTGACTCAGTTTGTTTTCTGACGATGAGCCAGGTGAGAAGTCCTTGATTGTATGTGTGATCAGCTCTGCCCAAGTATTAAACTGAGAGGGATTCAACTTAGAAAGAGTCAAGTCAACTTGGGTTTGGCCACAAAACAAAGATTTTATCAATTCAAATGACACATCATTGGAAGATAGACTTAAGGACTTTGGCCACTGATGAGGAGATAAGGTAAGGAAAGGGGGACCTTGGAACCAACAACTAGTGGGAGTTAGCTCTACAAGTTTTTTCTCTCTAGTAATGTTATCAGCTGGATTATTTCCAGTATCCACATATTGCCACTGCTCAGGTGTCGTATGCTCCAAAATCTCTGTTATACGGTTAGCCACCAACAC
Organism: Tachysurus vachellii; assembly: GCF_030014155.1. Taxonomy (NCBI): domain Eukaryota; kingdom Metazoa; phylum Chordata; class Actinopteri; order Siluriformes; family Bagridae; genus Tachysurus; species Tachysurus vachellii. The sequence goes on along the minus strand of NC_083462.1, from coordinate 2,893,288 downwards.
CTTATAACAACAAGACTCAGAGCAGATCCAGGTTAAAACTGTAGTCGAATCAGACCAGAGGGTGACTTGATGAATGGGCACAGAAAGCTCCTTTATTAGGAGATTTGCCAACTGAGATCCAGACAGAGCAGCACATAATTCCAAGCGTGAAACAGAAATTGTCTTTTTTGGAGCTACCCTGGATAGTGCCATAACAAAGGAGGTATGAATTCTATCACCATCTGACAGACAAAGATAAGCAACAGCTCCATAAACCTGCTCTGAGGCGTCACAGAATATGTGTAGTTCCCTCACAGCTGTCTCTTCACTTACTCCAACTGACCCATACCATCGAGAAATTTGGATTTTGGCCAAATTTGGAAGTTCCCTTTCCCAGGCTGTCCATTTTGCTTTAATACTTTCAGGAATATCTGGATCATCCCATCCTCGTGCAGGTTTAGTCCACAATTGCTGTAGCAGAATCTTAGCACCGGTAGTAAAGGGAATTATGAAGCCTAAAGGATCATACTGCCGGGCAAGAATACGATACAGGATTCATAACGTCAAGCTCTTATATTTCACAGGGCGATGCTTATATCCCAGAGTATCCTGCATTATCAATATCAATATCAGCTCATACCAAGAATGCCTTCACATGAGTCCTTACAATCATGGCTCAGCCATAACTGTTTGAGGGGAACGTGCTTCAGCAGGTAAGTGGTTAATCACTGATGGATTATTACTAATCCATTGTCTGATCTCAAAGCCTCCTTCAAGCAGTACAGAACACAGTTTTGTGATCATTTCCTTTGCTTCACAGAGAGTAGGGAAACTCTGCAAACAATTATCCACATAAAAGGAGGTAAGAACTGAAGATTGAACTTCTGGATGGGTATTTGATAGGCTCTGGACATGTCTTTGAAGGGCATAAATAGCACAACAAGGACTAGATGTAGTACAAAATGGTAAAACTTGCCATTCATACACTTCAACTGGAAGATCTCTGTTCATATTCCTGCATAGAAAGCGTAACAGGGGCTTGTCTGATGGCAAAAATCGAACCTGATGAAACATGGCCCGAATATCACCACTAATTGCAATTTGATGTTCTCTGAATCGAAGCAGAATTCCCAGAAGAGAAGGACATAAGGTAGGACCAGGTAATAAGATAGAATTCAAACTTTCACCTTTGTATTTGTAGGAACAGTCAAAGACTAAACAATGTTTTCCATTATGTTCAACTAAATGATGTGGAATATACCAAGATTCATCAGAAGTTATTTCCATTGGAGTTAGTTTCTTCACATAAACAGCTTGCTCTAACCTTTGAATCTCTTGGTTATATATTGCTGCCTGTTCTGGATTTCTTATGAGCTGGTGCTCTGTACGACGTAATGCTGGCAGAACTGATTGCAAAGAGGCATACAATTCAGGTGCATGTTTAGCTCGAAGTAAGGGAGTAGCATATCTTGCCACCCCAGTTACCTAAACTCGTTCTGTTCTCTTCTCCAAACATTCAAGAGCCTCCTGATCTTGCCTTGACCGGTGAGTATTCTTTGACATCTGGACATATGGAATTACATCCACTTGCCACATTCTTTCTACAGCCATGTGTAGCTGATCCTTAGATGAAGAAGCTAAGAAGTGACACTGAAAGACAGAACTTGTCTCTTGCACTAATGAAATGGGTCCTTGTAATACCCATCCTAGACGAGTATGCGAGTATGCCTAGACGAGTTTACTTAAGTAGAATATGCCAGAGTCAGATTTACCAGCATTAACTTCATGAAGGACTCCTAAATGATGTGTCCGTCCACATCTCCAACAACGATTGTTGTCCAAGATCCATTTTCTCTTTGCATTTACATCAAACTGTAAGAACTCAGGACACTGATTCAAATGATGGGTTCTTCCACAAAAGGTTGCTTGCTATCTGAATTGTCAAGTTGATTAACTATTCCATACGGCTTCCCATTTCCCTCCTGATTAATACCCTGCAAGAAGGTAGCTATAGAAGGTCTCCCATCTCCACTTTGAAACTTTGTCACTCCTTTAGACTGGTCAGATACTTGCACCACCAAGCTTTGGCATTCTGCTTCTTCCTCTAGCCATTTTGCAAAATCCACCAAATTATAAGGGACATCTGGCCAAACAGCTCGAGCATGTCTAGCAAAGTTGGACACATGATTTGCTGGAAGTTTACTTAAAAGTTGGCGAACATGAGAAGCACATGCCAATTCATTAGCTCCTTCATTCTGTCCCCATGACTGAAGCATGCCTACTAAGGCCTGGACTCGTAGTGCAAACTGTCAGAACGAATGACTGATAAGCTCTGAATAGAAGCTATTTCCCGTAACACCAAGTGTTGAGGCTGACCATATTTTCTTTGAAGGGCTTTTAGGGCGGTGGTGTAAGGCTGAGGATCATGAGCATATGCAAGAGCTAAATGACGAGCAGAATCCAACTTTAAGTGATCCAAAAGAATATGATATTTATATTGTTCAGTTTCCTCAACAGGCAGCAAATTTTTCAATGCCATATTTAGCATTACAAATTCTAGAGGATCATCCGCTTTGAAATACGGAAATGATGGTCTTTCCACTGCAGAGACTCGGAGGGCCCACTGCTGAAGATGTCTGAACACATTCTGATATAGGCTGACTTGCATTTGAATGTCCAATCTGGACTATTGGTGGAGAACCTGACAACATCTGAGATAGGGGATTATTACTGCTACTAGCCGTCTTTGGAAGCCCCTGAAAAGGAGCACCTGCTGTAATTTGAGCTGGTGGCATAGAAGGAGCTTGACTATATGAGGGTACTGACATTGAAAAAGCATGACTTGGATGGACAAATGAACCATAAGGTGGATACAACACAAAAGAAGGAAAGGGGGCCGGATAATTTGGGAGCATCCATGGAAAACATGCATTACTCTGCATCTGACTAGAAATAGGCCCATAGCTCGGTATTGCTTGATCATTACACAGATGAACTGGATTTAATGGCTGTTGATGTAACTTTTGGATCACTTAAAGTTGGATTCTGCTAGTCATTTAGCTCTTGCATATGCTCATGATCCTCAGCCTTACACCACCGCCCTAAAAGCCCTTCAAAGAAAATATGGTCAGCCTCAACACTTTGGTGTAAAGATGGCCAAGGGAGACCATTACCAGACTGAACTTGACTCGTATTCATGACAACAGGATTTGCCGAAGGCTGTGCCCTTAAGTGAACAGAATTAGCAGACTCATTTACCATAGGTAAATTAAGACACTGTGAGGAACCAATCTCTAATGTCGCTCTTCCATCTGGTGGCAATGGTGTAGGCAACATAGATCGTGGTGGAGGAGGGAGAGTACTGTACTTTGTCTACTAAGTCAAGGAGGTAATGGATGGATCAATATCTCTGTTTACCTCATGTTGTCTTAGACATTCACCCAATTCAAGGACAAGAGGAACTTGATTAATATCATCCTCCTTAGTCTGGTTAATCACAGGAGATGCTTTAGTAGAACTGTAATCAGAACTAATAGAAAAGGAAGAGAACTTTGGCCTCTTAGCTGCATAGCTCTCATTGACTGTCCCAGTTCTGATAACATTCCCTTAATTTGTTGGACATCCTCAAACAGAATTCTCATCTCAGCCCGAGTATCAGATATGGAAGCTCATTCTGTCCTCTCCACAGACACATGATCAGAATGCATTTGTCCTTGTGTACAGGCTGGTACACTTGGCTGAGTGAGTAAATAATCTTGATGCCATTTAGGAGGTCTGATTGTCCGTTTAGGTCTCACCACATCATCTTTATCCATCCTAGCAACCGGATCCGGCTTGAAGGACCATGTAAACTACTGATAAGGATAGAGACTAGTTCAGGCAAAGTGCTACCAGGATGGTGTGCCCATTAAAACACAGAAGCTCCAAATAATCCAGTTCCTTAACCTTTTATTTTCAAGCAATCATGAGACCAGAGTTGTATGGTATCTAAATCAAGAAAACAACATTTTAGAATTTAAACACATAACAAAATCAATCAATCACAAAGATTACAAATATGAAGCAAACAATAATACTAAGCATTACATAACTTAAATATATTTAAAGAAATACAGAAATTGAGATAATATAAACTTATAAATTCAAGCACTCATCAACTCTGAATCTCCCCATGAGCTGCTGGATACCACACTGAACAAAGAGCCACTAATTAACAATTTAACACAGCTGTGGAGACAAAGCTCCCCCCACCCTGCTACAAAGAATTCTCAACAGGGAGAGAGTTCAACCTCCCTAAACTATAACCAGTTTTGCATATCTCTCCAAAAAGGTTGCATCACAAGGTTGCAAGGTTGCATTTTGTATCACAAAAGAACACATGCTCTAAATTCTCAATATTTGTTTCACAAAATAAATATTGTATAAAAAAAAATTTGTTGCACAAAAAAATTTATTATATAATAAGCATGTAAAATTAGTTTTCTAATGACTCTGTTTGTGCATTTTTTGTCACAAAAGTCACAACCTTCTAAGGAGAGCTGTCTCAATTCTGGGGAGACCTTGGAGAACAAAATCTTACAACAATTGGAATAGCTCTAATCATTCTATTGTAAACATTAACAGAGCACTGCCGTTGGTATTTCTCACAAAATTCTCTGTACAGTAACAAATTTCCATTATCATCTAAGAAATGGGCCACCGCCCAAATCCCTTTGGCTTTCCATTCCTCAAAATATACAGATTTTCTGCCGAAACTTATATACCTGTTATTCCAAACTGGAGTGCTGTGAGGAGTGAAGTTATGTTTAAACAATAGTCTCCAATACAGCAGCACTTGCTAATGAAAGGTTGAAAGTTTAACTGGTAGCGAGGTACACTCAAAGTCGCAGCGTAAAAAAATTGTATTCCACCCAATTTGCTAAAAATTGCATTGGGGACAATAAACCAAAATGAGTGACTATTTTGAATAAAGGACTTTAGCCACTTCAATTTCAAAACCCCATTCATAATGTCAAAATCAATCGCATTCACACCACCTTCTTCATAATTTTTAATCATATCATCCTTTCTTATATAATGACATTTATTCCTCCAAATAAAATTAAAATTCACCCTATTTATTACTTTAATCATTCATGTCGATATGGGCAAGGAGAAGGCTGGGTAGATTAATCTGGACAAACTACTGTATCCATTTTAGACAAAAGAACTCTTCCAAAGATTGAAAGTTCCCTCTGTAGCCATCTATTTAGTATAGATTTACATTTCTTTAGAAATAATTATCCCTGAATATTTAACTTCCCTCTTGATTTGTATATCAAATAATGACTGTAACGGGAAGTCATGTAATGTTAACATTTCACATTTTTTAAGATTCAAATGTAAAAGAAAGGCATTGAACTTCCAGTAGCCTTTGTTTCTAAACTGCTTAAATTTAGGTTCTAAAACAAGATCTATAAAGCAATGATCCGTTAGTGGAGCTTTAGACATTGTAGATTGAGAAGTATACTTTAAAATACTTGGTGTAGCAGCAGCAGCAGCGTGTAGCAGTGGCAGATTTGGAGCTCTCGCATCTTCCAAGTTGTGAGCTTGTAGCTGTCCTTGAATTCTTTTTTAGTCTTGTGTTATGCCATACGGAACTGGGGGCCATTGAACCTGCATTAACGACGACAGTGGGGGCTCGCCGACAGCCTTAGCCACCGGGTAGGCACGTATGGTTGTGCTGCGGTTAGATTGTTGGTTTTGTGTTATGCCATACTGAACCAGGTCCACTGAACCTGCATTAATGATGACAGTGGGGGCTCGCTGACAGCCTTAGCCACCGGGTAGGCAACGTATGGTTGTGTTGTGTTGCAGTTAGATTGTAGCATATACGGTCATATAACGTGGTGTTTGAATTGTTTGTGCATCGCATTTGTTTGCTTGGCTGAGTATTTTTACTCAATTCCAATTTATCTTGAGTTATACTTTAACGCCTCACCCTTTGATACCTTTATTAAGTTTGTTTTACCAGCGCCCACTGCTAGCTGGTTAGCATCGCTAGCCTGTTAGCCCGGTTCCGCTAGTACACACTACACTCTGACTCCCTATTTTTTACACAGGGCGAACACATCGGCAATACATCTTAAACCTAGAATTAATCGCTCGATATACGTTTTGATATCGCTACATCCTATTTATTTGTTTTCCCAGCGTCCGCCCCTAGCCGGCTAGCATAACTAGCCTGTTGGTCCGAGTACCGCTAGTACACTTTTTCACACCAATTATCTCTGTTGTACTTGCTATATAACATCATGTCGGTTACGTCTCTGCCTTTGAGTGCAGGTGAGGACACGTTCGAGCTGCACTCGGTGGAACTGGAGCTGGAGGCCGTGGAGAAGCAGATCCGCGACCTACCGGTGAAGCAGGCCGAGCTGCGGGAGCGGAAAGCTGCGCTGGAAGCTCCCCGGTCGGCCGCTCACCTGTCTCAGGTAAACTCCCGGCATGTAATTACTACTCCCTCCACCTCTACTCCGTGTGTTTCCCTGTCCAGGCCCAACGCACCCAGGAAGTGGTCTGGCCAGGCGCAGTTCACTCCAGCACCAGGGCACCGCATATCCCGGGTGCAGCAGTGGAGGACACGTGCCGGGCCCCGGTCGAGGACCCCCCCACCACCACCACCACTGCTGGTCTTCGAGATCCCCACCCGGAACCGCTTCGCGAGACGGCCCGTGACACTGTGATCATCGGAGACTCCATCATCCGCCACGTTCGTGCTACTGTGGCTAAAGGTAAGGCTCGCACTCACTGCTTACCTGGTGCCCATGTTCTTGATGTCGCTGCACAGGTACCTAGGGTCGGGAGCAGAAACATCGGAGCTGTGGTTCTTCACGCCGGCTCGAACGACACCAGCCTGAGGCAGTCGGAGATCCCGAAGAGAGACTTCAAGACCCTGGTGGAGACGGCTCGCAGCACAGCGCCCACGGCGAGGATCATCGTGTCCGGACCACTTCCAGCATACCAGCGAGGAATTGAAAGGTTCAGTAAACTTTTCGCTTTTAATGAATGGCTTCAGTCATGGTGTCAGGCTCAGAATCTATTCTTTATCGATAATTGGAATGTTTTCTGGGAACGTCCTAGGCTGTTCCGCACTGACGGCCTGCACCCCAGCAGAGTTGGAGTGGAGATCCTCTTGGACCAGGGCGCTGCACACCTTCTGACTGGTAAGCTACACTTTAAATTTAAATTTCAACAGCCATCCTTCACCTCAACACATTGACACAAATGCACACATATCTCACCCCATAGAAACTGTGTCTGTTCCCCGAGCAGTGAGATTCAAAAGTAATTATGTGAGATGTTCTCGAAATAATCTTACTGTAATTAGACCAGAAAAACGCCAAAGAAACAAACAAAATCAGTTCCTAAAGTTTGGGCTTCTGAACATTAGACCACTTGCACCCAAAGCACTTATCGTAAATGAAATAATCTCAGAAAATAGACTGCACTGTGCCTTACCGAAACTTGGATTAAACCAAATGACTACATCGGTCTAAATGAGTCTACACCATCAGGATATACCTATAAGCACGAGCCTCGTCAGACTGCTCGTGGAGGTGGTGTCGCCACTATTTTGAATTGCTCGTCCTCAATGTTACACTATCGCACATGCACACGAAAAAATCCCCGATGTCTCTTGCGCTAGCGACCATGTATAGACCCCCAGGGCCCTACACCGATTTTCTTAGAGAATTCACAGATTTTCTGTCAGACCTATTGGTTAGCTTTGATAAAGCATTAATTGTAGGAGATTTTAACATTCATGTTGACGACACAAACGATGCGTTAGGACTCACATTCATGGACTTACTAAACTCACTTGGGCTTAAACAAAACGTCACTAGAGCAACTCACCGTAATCATACAGTAGATTTAATAATATCACACAGAATAGATGTCACTGATATAGATATCATACCTCAAAGTGATGATATCACAGACCATTATCTCATAATGTACACACTACCTGTAGAACAGACTAACTGTGTCTCACCACGTTATCGACTCGGTAGAACTAATATTCTGACCACTAAAGACAGATTCACAAATAACCTGCCTGATCTGTCTGGACTTCTTACTGTACCCTTAAACACAGACGATCTAGATGTAGATGTAATGACTAACACCATAGACACTATATTCACTAGCACATTAGACACTGTTGCCCCAATCAGATTACAGAAGATTAGAGATAAAGCGCTTGCACCATGGTATAATAGTCATACTCACACCCTCAAGAGAGAAACAACCTGTAACCTCGAGCGAAAGTGGAGAAAAACTAAATTAGAGGTTTTTAGTATTGTGTATAAGGTAAGTATGTCCAACTATAGACAGGCTCTAAAAGCTGCCAGGGCTCTGAGCACCTGAGCAAACTCATAGAAAATAACCAGAACAATCCTAGTTTTTTATTTAACACAGTGACTAGATTAACAAAAAAACAAAAATCTGAACACACTATTATTCCATCACAGTTCAGTTGTGAGGATTTTATGAGATTCTTCACTGATAAAATCAAAAGTATCAGGAGTAAAATAGGTGACACTCAACATATGAGAGCTTCTAGTGACCCAGTGTCACCTAAGGCTCTAGACACACAACTACATTGCTTTACAAGTACATGACATGACTTGTTCACTAGACCCCATTCCAACTAAATTACTGAAAGAAGTGTTAAATAAAGCCGGTGAGCCTCTCCTTAATATCATTAACTCCTCGTTATCTTTAGGTTACGTCCCTAAATCTTTCAAGTCTGCAGTTATTAGGCCACTCATCAAAAAACCTAATTTATTTCTAAATGAACTATCAAATTACAGACTTATTTCACACCTTCCATTTATGTCTAAAATACTTGAAAAGTTTGTGTCTGTTCAACTGAGCTCCTTCTTACAGGAGAACAATATCTTTGAAGAGTTTCAATCAGGTTTCAGGCCCCACCATAGCACAGAAACTGCACTTGTGAAAGTCACAAATGACCTGTACTTAGCTTCAGACAAAGACTGTATGTCTGTTAGGCGATAGTGAGGGAGGCGGAAGCCGAAGCACCAGCAAAACAGAGTTTAATGAATAATGCAGGCAGAGCAAACACACTGAACACAGAAAACAATAACGGACGCTGGAGTGGAGCGAGTGCGGTGGTTATATAGTGTGTGTGATGAGGGACAGGTGTGCGCAATCAGTACGCTGGCGATGAGCTCTGAGCGGGCAGGGCGCCGAGAAAAAACAGGGTGCTCCCTGATAATGTCACTATTAGTTCTACTTGACCTGAGTGCAGCATTCGACACTATAGATCACAACATTCTCCTAGATGGTGAACCCTCCAGTTTAACAGCCTCATCCATTTTTGCGTTCATCTCAGGTGCAATTTTACTGAGTAACTGGATGACATGTCATCCGATATCTTCGTCTTTTTTCTCTTCTATGCCTTTGATACGGAGACACCACCTCATTCTATATCTTTCTTGTTCTCTCACTCTCTCCTTAAGATCACAATTGTCCTTGCGCAGATGTTCATTTTGTGTCTCCAAGTCCTTTACTCATTTCTTGCACTCATTTACCTCTTCCGTGTTGAACTGAATCGCCTTCTTTAAGCTTGCAATCATGGCGCTACTCTGCTTGGCTTGTTCACTCAAATCCGCCAACTTCTCGTCCACCCTTTTTCCAGATTTAAAATTGCCTCCAGAATGGTTTCGTTAGAAATTTCAATCTTCTCTCTTTGGCTGTTGGCTTAAGGAGCTAGCACCTTGTTCTCTTTTATTTAGCACAGTAACCTCCATCGCGTAGTTGTGCTCCGTTTCTCTGGCCTCATCTTTCTTTTCTATATTAGGCATCAGAACTTTACCTTTGGGGTCTAATTTCAACTTGGCAGCTTTAATCAATTTTTGTGCAGACATCTTGACATAAGCTGTTGGAATTACTCTCTTTAGTCAAACTTTTGGGAACAACTATAATAAGCCTCGGAAAACACGACTGCTCAACCCGCCATCTTAGCACCGCCCCGTCGAATTACTGAACTGACAGAGCAACAAACGTAAATGGTTATGATTTAATGTCTTATCAACGTATGAGTGTTTAACTCAGTTGCATTAGTTTTTGAAACAACTGATGGAGCGAAAGAAACATTTTAAAAGTATGCTTTTTTTTGTAAATTTTTTCTAAGTTGATGAAGATTAGTTTATTAACTTTATACTGTATCTTTTAAGACACGTAAAACAGCCACGTTTGCACATCAGTGCCTGTACTGGGTGTTTTAGTTGCAAAATTTTAATGTAAGAAACGTATTCAACTAAAGTTATGATTACAAAAAATGTGTTAAATTGATTGTATTAATATCTGCTGGCAGCGGCGGGATGAAGGAATTTACGTCATTACGTAATTGTGAATTACGTCATTACGTCAGGACGTAAAAGAACTGGTGAACTGGATTATTGAACTGGTTCATTAAAACGAACTGTCCGAAAGAACAGTGTGTGTGTGTGTGTGTGTTATTTCAGATATTATATATATATAATAGAACTAGCGATTACAACCCTCCAATATTTATACTATGATCAACTGAAATATATGTAGAAGTAATTTATTTTGTAACATCACTGGTGTTCCAGATCAATTGTGAATTTGTCACACTTCAATCCCCCTCCACCCCACTCACTTCATTATTATGTGCCAACCTAGCATCCAGGGAATAATAAATCTGACTCCATCCTGCAATGTCTGGTCCCCAACATCCCCTTTGTCATAGAAGTGGACGCTTCCAGCTGCGATATCTGGGGCATAGAATTCCGGTGGCACGGCACCCTAGGTAAACTCCTTCCCTGTGCATACTTTTCAAGGCAAGGCAAGTTTATTTATATAGCACATTTCATACACAATAGTAATTCAAAGTGCTTTATATAAAATAAAGTTAAATCATCAAAAATACAATAATCACAACAATAAAACATAGAATTAAAAAAAATTAAATGATTTAAAAATTGATTTAAAATTAAATTAAAACAATTAAAAAGAGGAAAGGATTATACATAGTGCAATCAGTTTGGACGTAGCACAGTGCTCATTCAGAAAATGCACAGCTAAACAGATGAGTTTTGAGTCTATTTTTAAATGTGTAAATGTTTTAGCATGTGATCTCTTCTGGAAGCTGATTTTAACTACGGGCAGCATAATGGCTAAAAACAGATTCCCCTTGTTTGGTGTGAACCCTTGGTATTTCTAACTAACTCGATCCTAATGATCTGAGTGGTCTGTTTGGTTTATATTCAGTGAGCATATCTGCAATGTATTTAGGTCCTTGGCCACTGAGTGATTTTATAATTATTTCATTAATGTTTTCCCAGTCAAACGCAACTAAATCATTAATGACCACAAATATATATTTTTTTTTCACTTGCTGCTATGATCCAGTTGACAAAACCCTGATGCCTAAACCCATCCTTCTACCCTCCATTTTCATCGTTCCCGTCCGGTGGGATATCATGGAGGAAATACAATGTGGCCAATTTAACAAAACTTCTCCCCCAGTATGTCTGCTGACCAAACAGTATGTTCTCCCTGACATCCAGCAGAGAGTCACCCAGTGTGTACAAACTGCACTGAGCTCAGGACATCCAGGACTCCACCATACAACAAAGATGGTTCAGAACACTTTTTGCAAGAACTATGTTGAGTCCTGACCCATCAGTGCTTAAATGAAGAGATCATGTCAGCTTCCCTGTCGCCTGTTTATAACCACTCCCCTTATCTCGACACCCATTGTCCAACTTCACAATCGACTTCATCACGGATCCCCAAAACTATCATGGCTACACTGCCATCATGGTAGCAGTGGACCGCTTTTTTTTAAGGCCTGCAAGCTGGTGCCCCTAAAGGGTCTCCTGACATCTATGAAAACAGCTAAGGCAATTCCCCCTCTGCCCCACCAGCCGGAGCTACCCCCTGAATATTGAGTGATGTCCTGGTCAAGGGACACTTCTGGGTTGCTCTTAAGCCATAATCATGAAGTACTGCATATATTTGCATACCAAGCCTTTCATTGTTTGCCTGTGTACCGATTTGGTTTTGTTACTTTTACTCACGTATATTGTTGCCTAACTTTTTTTGGATGTTTTCCCCACATATTGTCTTTGCTGTATTTTGGGACTTTTGTCTGTTTTCTCGACTGTTTTGGATTTGTTCAATCTGTGTTCAATAAACAGCACATATGTATTTCACATCTCCTGTCTCCGACTTTACGTTACATAAGAAAGCTGAATCATCTTACTCTGAAACAGAAAGTAAAAGTGTTGTAGGGGAAAACCTCTGACCTAAGCATGAGATCATCTTCGCTGTCTGTAGCCATCTGTTATCTCTTACAGAATTCTTTTATTAACAAAAAGTCCCCTAAAGAGCTCAGTCATTTACAGTAAAATAATATTCTGCAAGTCATCGCCACAAATTATTGTTCTGTTTTTCCTCTTTATAGCATCAATTTTTAAAAGTTTTTTTTTTCATATTTAAATAGTAAAAATACAGCACTCAGAAAAGCAACATGGAGCACCATTACCTTGTCACAGGGTTTATTTCTCTCCTAACACACAGATTGGTTTCATTAAACAAAAATATTTTTTTTACAACATCCTAGTGTATTTATTTTACACAAATGTGTACTGGCTTTTAATGCTCGTGCAAATGACACTGCAGAATATCCATTATAGAATGAATCTCTGTTTAAATCAACAGAACCAACATGTTCTTGTGGTGTTCTACTTAGAGCTGTTTTCTCAGTCACAGGTGGCTGCCAGTCGTTTGTTGTTCACCTTCATCTGATCGATGAGTCTTGGCAGGTCATTGCCATAGAGGGGTTAATTCCCCTGTGATCTCTTCTATCACCTTCATCACATCCTACATGATCTTCATCACAGGCTCCTCGAGGATGAATCTGCGAGTCTGATGTTCAGCCACTCTTACCTTACTTCTCAGGACCCGCAGAGGATTGAGTGGACTTTACACTTTCTCCTAAAACTCAGCTACAGACTCTTATCAGCTTCTTCACCTGGATTCCTTCACACATCTGCTTCAGCTTGTCTCATTCTCAGACTTTCTTCACTTCTCTTGAGCCACTTGGACAGGTTTGCTGATCCATTTCAACTGCACCACTAATCATCATGGCAGGACCTGAACAGTGAAGAAACAAATGAAAGCGTCAGAACAAACACTCACATGAAGGTTATGTTGATGTAACAGTTCTAAGGAAGCCACAACACAGTGAGCTCTATGTTTTGAACAGAAGAGTCTGACGCCAGTGCAGAGACTGTAAACAAAGATGGGGGAAACTCTGAGGGCCACGGACTACACAGACCAGCACTACCAAGTGTTTAACCTGCCAATGTGTGTCCATGGTGAACAAACTGGACAAGATCAGAATTTATACACTCACTCAGATACTGATAACTGACTGTAATATTATGATCTTCTTGGAAACTGAAGCACACTTTAGCATCTTCAGGGCTGATAGAGAAGCAACAGCACAGGTTAAAACAGCGGTGAGGGCTTTTACATTTATGTAAACAAAACATGGTGCAATGTCTCTATCACTGTTGTTTCTCACTGCTCTGCTGATCTTTAATACCTAATAATTAAGTGCAGGCTCTTACAGTACGTGTGAACGTGAGCCCATATACATTGTTGTAATAGCATGTACCCCAGATGCTAAGGCTAACACAGCTATGAATAAAATCACTGCAACTTAAGATCAGTTCTACAAAAGGTTTTAACAAAACTTCTCCTGCTTTAGATCTGTAGACAGGGAGGCCTACAGCATTGCCAGGGCCAATCAGAGGAGAGGAATCTGCAAAGCCAAACATGAACATGGTCAGTGTGAACTGCAGGCCTTTGTGGAGCCTCTAGAATTTTACCATCCTGAACAATACACAGTTGGAGAGACTTTTAGATTTGGCAGTAAAATATGAACAAACTCTAGAAAAACAACACAATGTCATCTCACCCCAGAGAGAGGGAGAGAGAGAGAGAGAGAGAGAGAGAGAGGGAGAGAGAGAGAGAGAGAGAGGGAGAGAGAGAGAGAGACAGACAGAGACACAGCTCAGAATTTCCTCGTTTTAATCGGCAATGTGAGCCTTGTGGTTTAGTGGCTACAATCATGTCACATATATAATGAATAAATAAATGTTTCAAAGAATGTGTGTGTGTGCGTGTGTGTGTGTGTGTGTGTGTGTGTGTGGAGAAGGTTCTTATACATTATCTACTGTCTAATGTAGTTGTTATTTTAGTATTATCAGTGAAGGAAAGTGAGCTCTGAGATTCTGAAAGGATCATTTCTGCTGTTTGGGTCTTGTGTGTGTGTGTGTGTGTGTGTGTGTGTGTGTGTGTGTGTGTGTGTGTGTGTGTCCACTGTGTTCAATAAACAGCACATATCGATTTCACATCTCCTGTCTCCGAGTCTACATTACATACGAAAGCTGAATCATCTTACTCTGAAACAGAAAGTAAAAGTGTTGTAGGGGAAAACCTCTGACCTAAGCGTAAATGTTCTTCACTGTCTTTAGCCATCTATTATCTCTTACAGAATGCTTTTATTAACAAAAAAGTCCCCTAAAGCGCTCAGTCATTTACAGTAAAATAATATTTTGCAATCTTAGCCTGGTGGTTTAGTGGCTACAGTCATATATATATATATATATATATAAAATGAATACATAATAGTTTCAAAGAATGTGTGTGTGTGTGTGTGTGTGTGTTATTTCAGATATTATATTATATATAATAGAACTAGCAATTACAAACCTCCAATATTTATACTATGATCAACTAAAATATATGTAGAAGTAATTTATTTTGTAACATCATTGGTGTTCCAAATCAATTGTGAATTTGTCACACTTCAATCCACCTCCACCCCACTCACTTCATTATTATGTGCCAACCTACAGTAGCATCCAGGGAATGACAAATCTGACTCCCTCCTGCAATGTCTGGTCTCCAACATCCCCTTTGTCATAGAAGTGGACGCTTCCAGCTACGATATCTGGGGCATAGAATTCCAGTGGCACGGCACCCTAGGCAAACTCCTTTCCTGTGTTTACAGTAAAATAATATTTTTGCAAGTCATCACCACAAATTATTGTTCTGTTTTTCCTTTTTTTCCCTCCTGTTTGTCATATTCATTTTTTTATTGTACCAGTTTGAATAAAAGCACTCAATTTTTAAAAGTTTTTTTTTCATATTTAAACACAGTAAAAATACAGCACTCAGAAAAGCAACATGGAGCACAATTACCTTGTCACAGGGTTTATTTCTCTCTTAACACACAGATTGGTTTCATTAAACAAACTTTTTTTTTTTACAACATCCTAGTGTATTTATTTTATGCACATGTGTATTGGCTTTTAATGCTCTTGCAAATGACACTAGAGAGTGAATCTCTGTTTAAAACAGCAGACCCAGCATGTTCTTGTGGTGTTCTACTTAGAGCTGTTCTCTCAGTCACAGATGGCTGCTAGTCGCTGATTGTTCACCTTCATTATTGCCAATGTGTGCTCCATGGTGAACAAACTGGACAAGATCAGAATTTATACACTCACTCAGATACTGATAACTGACTGTAATATTATGATCTTCTTGGAAACTGAAGCACACTTTAGCATCTTCAGGGCTGATAGAGAAGCAACAGCACAGGTTAAAACAGCGGTGAGGGCTTTTACATTTATGTAAACAAAACATGGTGCAATGTCTCTATCACTGTTGTTTCTCACTGCTCTGCTGATCTTTAATACCTAATAATTAAGTGCAGGCTCTTACAGTACGTGTGAACGTGAGTTCATATACATTGTTGTAATAGCATGTACCCCAGATGCTAAGGCTAACACAAGCTATGAAAAAACTCAGTGCTGCTGTTAACAATCTGCAGCAGACAGTGGATCCTGATAGAGTCTTAATTGTTGTTGGGGATTTTAATCACTGCAACTTAAGATCTGTTCTACAAAAGGTTTTAACAAAACTTCTCCTGCTTTAGATCTGTAGACAGGGAGGCCTACAGCATTGCCAGGGCCAATCAGAGGAGAGGAATCTGCAAAGCCAAACATGAACATGGTCAGTGTGAACTGCAGGCTTTTGTGGAGCCTCTAGAATTTTACCATCCTGAACAATACACAGTTGGAGAGACTTTTAGATTTGGCAGTAAAATATGAACAAACTCTAGAAAAACAACACAATGTCATCTCACCCCAGAGCGAGAGAGAGAGAGAGAGAGACAGAGAGACAGACAGAGAGACAGAGAGAGAGAGAGAGAGAGAGAGAGAGAGAGAGAGAGCTCAGAATTTCCTGCTTCTAATTTGTGTTTTTTACACAAATAAGTGCATTACTCAGCCACAGCATCATGTCTCCGTACTGGGTCAGGCCACAGGACTTCATCCACATGACAGGCCACATTTTGTCTGGCCAGGCAATGGGGGAAAAAACCCCTGGCATACCGTATCCAGGCTTGGCATGCCCCTACAAATATGTCACCACAGGCAAGTCCCATGGCTTGCAGGAGATGTACTGTACTTTGGTGTAAGGTTGGCATTCATATACCTTCCACCGCCATGAGGAGAAGAATTCCTCAATGGGGTTTAGGAAAGGGGAGTACGGTGGAAGGCAAAGATTGATAAAACCTTGGTTCATATTGAACCACTCTCTAACCTGGAGGGCTCTGTGAAAACTCACATTGTCCCAAACAACAACATAGATGGGATGTTTATCCTGCTGCCCTAACAGAGCATCTTGCATGCGATTGAGGAAAATGAGGAGCTGGTGAGTGTTGTAGGGCCCCAGGTTGGCATGATGGTGGACAACCCCATGATTGCTGATGGCAGCACATAATGTGACATTGCCACCACGCTGCCCAGGAACACCAACAATGGCCTGATGGCCAATCACATTACGGCCTCTCCTTCTCCTTTTGGTGAAATTAAACCCAGCTTCATCCATGTACACGTATTCATGGGGTCTTTCCATTGCATCCAGTTGAAGAACCCTCTGTAGAAATAGATATAGTATTGTGAGTGATACGGAAAAAGTGATTTAGGTGATAACGGCACGGCACGACGTTAAATACTTAGTAGTAGTAGTAGTAGTAGTAGTAGTAGTAGCCTTTATTGTCACTGGTCACAGGTACCAGCGAAATTAGCCATCAACCTGCCCATACATACAATACATACAATACAAGGGGAGGACAGGACAGGAAGACAGGGGATTGAGAAGAGATACAGCATAACATGAGGGAAGGGAGGAGAAAAAAAAACAACAACCCCCAGACTATGCTCCGGAGGGGAGTACAGTGTGGGAACAGGAAAAAAAACACCTCAGCAACATAAGCACATAAACAGTACGCCATAAACACATGACTTGCAACAGGGGAGGGGAGTGGGGGGTGGAGGTAATCCAGCACAGGCAAGCAGCCATCAGGTCCTGCGGCCTTTCGGCGCTGGTCACAGACCCGCTTGTCAGACTGGCGGTACAAAGCGGCGAAGGCGTGGGATGGGGGGTGGGGGGTGAGTGCATATCTTTATATATGTATGTGTGTGTGTGTGTATGTATGTAAGTGTAGGCCTGGAGAGTCGTTGCTCCCGGCATCAAATCTTGGTGTGCCTCAGTCCGCAAGATTGTCATAGCGATACACAGCAAATTGCCATGGAGACAACCTTGATTAGTCCCAAAGACAGTCAACAATCAGCAGGTGTCTGTAGAAGTGGGGGAAGGAACGCAAGAGCGTCTCGCTGCAATGCTCTGCCGGGGGAATTGTTGTTCCAACAGCGGCCTTGGCCGAGGCCAGTGCTGGTTGAGAGGAGCCGAAAGCAGATAAGATTAGGATTGTTTAGTCTTGGGGCGAGTAGACGCATTCCAATTTACACGACTACACTCTTAGTCCATTCTGGTCTCCATATCGATCCGATTTTCTTTCCAAAGCAGTGAGCTTCTCCATGATGTTAACCAAAACAGTATCCAAAGCAGTGAGCTTCATCGTGATGTTACCCATATTGCGGTTATTAGTCCCAGCCTCAGTGCTGACCGCTCTGCCCACTGCATCGATCATGACGGACAGCTTTGGGAGATTTTGAACAGCTGTTACCGTTTTCTGATTCTCTCGATAAACCAGGGCAATGCCTAATCCAATCAGCAGAACTCCTGTTATCATGGTTCCGAATAGGTAGATATCTTCAATGTCCTCCACAGAAAGAGCCGCCAGACACACGACCCGCCACCTCTCCCACGCGTCCATCGTATAGCCAGCTGCAAACGTTCCGGCAGGGCAGTCAGGTTCCCCCGAACCCAAGCTTCTCGTCGAGAAGATGGTGTCAATTGCATTGAGAGACCAGTTTATCAAATCCATGATATTTTAGTTTGGAGAGCAGTGCGGAGAGAGTCTCTCAAAGTATAAGACAGTAGACGAGACGAAAGAAGCAAAGCAGGGAAAGTAGAGGGGAGGAGAGGGAGAGAAAATGCGACCGCCTTCGTTGAGAGCCAGAGAGAAGTGCAGTAATAAGTGCATTACTTAGCAGTAATATCAATGAAAGTGGAAAGTGAGATATAGATGATGAAGGATATGACAGTAAACAGTGTTTAAGTATAGTTGTAGTTGTTTGAAGGAGGGTGTCAAGGAAGGGGGATAGCGAGAGGGAAGTGGGGGGAGGGAGTGACATTTTTTCCCCAGTGGTTCCAGGAATAATAGGTTTTAGATATAATTAAACAAACTTTTAATTTATGCTACAACACACTTCCAGCTACTGGCACTGCATTAGTATTCACCGATACACAAACCATGACTTTAATTATTCTACATGTGCATTAATGTAAACTCTCATCTTATCTGTCATACTGTCACAGTTGTTCAGACACGGATCAGGTTTAACTGGATAAAGCATGAAATAATGAACATGAAATAGGTGAAACAAACACACTTCACTGCCATAGGACATCTGGGACAAATGTCTTTTTATAAACTCTATCTGGAAAAGTCCTTTTAATAATATTTATATTCATGTTTAATATAATCTTTTAACCTTCCTGTTTTCCTCAGGACAATCTGACCCTGCTGGAAAGTTTAATGTGTCATAACGGGTTTTCTCCCACATATTTGCCTGAAATTTACCAGGATTGTTCAAAATTATGAACTTTGCAAGTAAAATTAATTTTGTCTATTTTCGTTGAACTATGTGTTTGTACCAAGAAACACCGTGCAATGTTTGTCCTCCGAGGTCAATTTGACCTCGCCACATTTAGTGGGGCAATAGGTCACTATTTTTCTTTTCAGCGCAATGAACGTACATACAGACACAAAAATGCATACATAAATTGTCCACTAACACACGCAGCCAAAACACACACTCATACACCACACACACACACACACACAAACATACACAAATTGGGCATTGCATTTCATTAGGCCTCCAAAAAAAAAGCTACATATTTGTAAATATTTCACACTTGTTATATGCATTTGTCCAGCTGGGGGCAAAATCTTTACACACACATATATACACACACACACACACACACACACACACACACACAAAATAGATATTACAAGTGTAAAATAGATATTACACACAGAATGGTGATAATTGTATAATTTTTGATTTATAAGCATTCAAGTCAATTTGGCCTGGAAAAAAACAGGTTTTATTATTTGCTGACAATAAAAATGGTCAAAATGGTTTCAAAACAATCTCCTGCCTTTGAAATATACTAGCCTGTAATCGTGCATCTATAGTGAAAATAATTCAAAATTTCTTTTTTTTTTTTTTACTAAAAAATGAGGCATTTTTGCATATTAATGAGTTTTATTATACCAAATATTACACATTTTTTGCAAAATATATGTTAATATGTTGGAAACAAGTTAGACAAAAAAGTTGAAAGAAAAAAAAATTGGTTATCATATATAGTTCATTTTTTATAAGCAGTCAAAACAGACAAGGTCAAGTTGACTCGGCGCTCATAATTTTGCATAGGAATTCAGGTAAAGAAAACAGGAGGGTTAAAAACCTTTCACATAATAAAAACAGCATGAAACATGATTAACTTCTCTTTATTTGTCTTTTAGCTTACAGATTGAGTTCATTATTCTTTTATTCTTTTATTGCACTTGCATATGAAACAGAACATCACATTTCTTTTCAAATACTTTATACTTATTTCAACAAATCTTTAAAAATCTCTGTTGAAAACAAAAGAAACAGCATGTTTTTGTGATATTGAGCTGTTCTCTGGGGTCATAGGTGGCTGCTAGTCGTTGGTTGTACTCCTGCATTTGATCGATGAGTCTTGGCAGGTCATTGCAATAGAGGAGCTCATTCCCTATGATCTGCTCTACAGCCGTCATCACATCCCCCATCACCTTCATCACAGGCTCCTGGAGGATGAATCTGCGAGTCTGATGTTCAGCCACACTGACCCTCCCACTCAGGACAACCAGAAGATTGACAGCTCCTCTCACTTTCCCCTGGAACTCAGCTACAGACTGTTTCTGCTTCTTCACCTTCTGGATTCCTTCACGTATCTGCTTTAGCTGGTCATCTTTCTGACTGATGTTATGTTCGGTCTGGGAAATCTTAGACACGTACTGAGATACTTTAAGTTCATAGTTTCTCACCTCCTCTTGAGCCACATGGACAGCTTTGTTTGCTTGATCAAGTTCAATTCCACCACTAATCATCATGGCAGGACCTGAACAGTGAAGAAACAAACTATAGAGTCAGAACAGACTCTCACATGAAGGTTATGATGATGAAACAGTTCAGATGTCATTATTTTTATCTGTATGCTGTAAATCTGACCTGCAATCCATCCAATGATAGGTATAAATGACACTCCTGCCCCAACAGCTGTGACAATTTCAGCATCACGTTTCCTTTTCTGCTGACCCTGAAGTGTGTGTATTGCTGAATCCAGATTTCTCCTGGTCTGCTCCAGAGCTCCCTGAACTGCTCTGAGTAAATTTTCATTTGATCCCCTCTCTTTTCTAAAGTTGTCTAAGGTTAGTTTTGTGTCGTTCATCTCCTGCTTGAGTTTCCCCTCTCCTTGTATCAGTCTCTTTAAGTTTTCATCCAGACTCTTTAACCCTGAACTGGCTTCCTGTTCTGACTGCTTCAGGAGCTGATGAGCCTGTACTATCTGCTGTCTGATGTAGTCGTAGTTGGAGAATTTCCCAGTTACAGGATCTACATCTGCCTCAATAAGAGCCTTATAGACTTCATTCAGGGAGGAGATCCCACCTTTCAGTGGAATGAGAACAACTCTGTAGAGACAAACAAAACATTTCAAGACATAAAATCAAAAAGTCTTAAAATAATTATTGGGTTTATTTTTGCTTTTGTTGAATAATTGTTATGTAATTCTTTTTAAAAGTAAATAAATTGTTATGAATCATTTCTGTGAATTCTGGAATTAAACTCACTCCAATGATGAAAGCTGATACATCTTACTCTGAAACAGGAAGTAAACATGTTAAAGTGGAAAAACTCAAACCTGATCATAAGATCATCAAAAAAAAACTCCTTCAGTGTCTCTAGTCATCTGTCATCTGTTACAGAATGATTTTATTAATAAAAGTCCTCTACAGATCAAAAGTATTATAAATAAAAACAAGTTTAGTCTTTCATACTAAAATACTATTTTGTGAGTCTTAGACAGGAGATTGTTCTGTTATCTTTTTATTACTTCATATGTCAGTCATTTTATTTTTATATTTTACAAGTTTGAATCAAACCATCAATTTATTATATATTTAAACATTTTAATGCATATTTTTAAAAAAGAACACAGCACCTATATAAGCATGAAACATGATTACCTTGTCACAGGGTCTCCTGAAGATAAATCTGTAATCAGAGTGTGAAAGTTTAACTCTGTTGCTGTTCTTTCTCTTCTGGATCACCACAGTCACATATTATGTGAGATTTATAAGATGAACTTCTTTTATATATGTATCAGAGGTGGGTGGGTGAAAAGGGGAGGGCAGATTACACATTATAAATACACAGGGGCTTTTAGTCTTGAGTCAGTGCACCATTTGGGTCACAGAGCAGACAGAGAACCTCCACACCTTCACTGAAGACTATCAGCATATCCAGGTAGGAAGAGATACACTGATCTGAATTTCACTTAAAGGTCTTTCTTAATGCACATATTTAGACCTTTGTTAATGTTATTCAAGTAGCATTATTCACTTTCCCTGTTGCTAACTAGGCATAATCTCAAAACAGTAACAAAAAACGTTTATTTCTGAAAAAAATAATTTATTGTTAGAATTTTTTTGTATGAACTTACTTTAAAAAATGTTTACTGTTATAAATAATTTCTCTGTGTCGTGGAAGTTTTGAGGTTTGAGAGAATTAAAGCATAAAATATCACACTGGTAGACACGGGCAAGGGTAAAAAAGGTTTTACGGTTTTATTGTGTTCGGCTGCGCAGCAGGACCCAACACTCTGCATGTAACATGAGAGAGGAAGGGCCAAGATCATTGATAACATCAGGATTTTGTAGACAGGAAATGAAATGAAACAGGACATGTAAAAGCAAAACATCATCAACCACTGGCTTAGAAGCATCACCTGTTCATCTTCTGACCAAGCTAATCTGTACCTACAATACCAAGATCCCACGGGAACAGTCTGCTGGAAGCTGTTTTAGGAAAACAACTGCAATCTCTAGTCACAATAACTACCAGCCATGAGAAACATAGAAGCATGGAAGGACAGGTTCTTATGAACATCTCTAAAGTGAGAATTTCCACTACATCTGTGAATACTGGTACAGTATATACTTTCTCCAATGTAGAAAGATGGATCATCTGACTCGAAAAGTAAAAGTGCTGTACTGTAAGGCAGTGATGTGACTCAGCAAGAGTCAGCAATAAAAAAATGACTCAGCAAGAATTCATCTCAGGTATCTAAGAAAGTGTTTGGACACAGAAATGACTTTTATATCACGTGTTACATCAGACAACAATCAGACAGATTGAAATGAAGTTATAAATAAAAGAAGAATAAAACAAGCTCACAACGTAAATATTATTTTCTTTTACTGCAGCTTTTTAACTCATTTAATAGCCAGTCATGTGACATTTATAAGGTGAAAACATGAAGGTAGCTTACAGATAATAAATATTCATGTACTTTCTGTTTTGGGGCAGTGCAGCATTTGGGTCACAGAGCTGGCAGTGTTCCTCCACACCATCACTGAAGACCTTTAAGATATTAAGGTAGGAAGATGGATGTTGTTCTTAACACATGCTGTGTGTGTGAGTGTGTGTCTGTGTGTGTGTGAGTGTGTGTGTGCCTGTGTGTCTGTCTGTATGTGTGTGCCTGTGTGTGTGCCTGTGTGTGAGAGTGAGTGTGAGTGTATGTGAGAGTGTTTGTTTTGCTTTCTTTTTGTTTAGCTGTTGGTCCTGGTGAAAAGTGCATTAATAATACAGTTTCTAAAAAGCTGCACATAGGTTTATCCACAAGGCGTAAACATTTAAAGAAACCAAGTGGTAAAGGTTTTCCATACTAAATCACTATCTATTTATTTAATCTGTTCTAATTTTCTGACCACTGACTTGAGTTTAAGACCTTTAAAATATTATATTAATGGTTCAGCACTGACATAACACCTAATATTTAACATACTGAGAATCTTAAAGTCTCTATAATATTAAACACAATCACATCTAACTTGTCTAGTGTTCAAGCAAGTTGAAGATGAGTGTTGAAGTGTTGAAACCTTTTGTTAGTTCTGTTAGTTTTATCAGATGTAAACACTCCACCTTTACTCATGTGTCCACCAAATAACTAAACCCACCAAAAGTAAGAGCTCTCAGATGTTGTCTCTGTGCATCATGGTTCAGATTTTTTATTATGGTTTGCACTGTAAGTGTGCAAATTGTTCTCTGCTGGCACCCAAGAAGGCAGCCATGGTGATCTCATTCCAGCCATCCATCCATCCATCCATCCATCCATCCATTTTCTACCGCTTATCCGGGGCCGGATCGCGGGTCAGCAGTCTAAGCAGGGACGCCCAGACTTCCCTCTCCCCAGACACTTCCTCCAGCTCTTCCGGGGGAATACCGAGGCGTTCCCAGGCCAGCCGAGAGACATAGTCCCTCCAGCGTGTCCTAGGTCTTCCCCGGGGCCTCCTCCCGGTTGGACATGCCCAAAACACCTCCCCAGGGAGGCGTCCAGGAGGCATCCGGAACAGATGCCCGAGCCACCTCAGCTGACTCCTCTCGATGTGGAGGAGCAGCGGCTCTACTCTGAGCTCCTCCAGAGTGACTGAGCTCCTCACCCTACCTCTAAGGGAGCGCCCAGCCACCCTGCGGAGGAAACTCATTTCGGCCACCTATATCCGGGATCTTGTCCTTTTGGTCATGACCCAAAGCTCATGACCATAGGTGAGGGTAGGAACGTAGATCGACTGGTAAATAGAGAGCTTCGCCTTGCAGCTCAGCTCTTTCTTCACCACAACAGACCGGTATATCGTCCCAATCACTGCAGAAGATACACCGATCCGCCTGTCGATCTCCCGCTCCATCCTTCCCTCACTCGTGAACAAGACCCCAAGATACTTAAACTCTTGAGGCAGGAGCCCTCCGCCAACCTGAAGGGGGCAAGCCACCCTTTTCCAGTTGAGAACCATGGCCTCGGACTTGGAGGTGCTGATTCTCATCCCCGCCGCTTCACACTCAGCTGCAAACCGTCCCAGTGCACGCTGAAGGTCCTGATTTGAGGAATCCAACAGGACAACATCATCTGCAAAAAGCAGAGACGAAATCCTGTGGTCCCCAAACCGGACTCCCTCCGGCCCCCGACTGCAGCTAGAAATCCTGTCCATATAGATAATGAACAGGACCGGTGACAAAGGGCAGCCCTGCCGGAGTCCAACATGCACCAAGAAGTCTGACTTACTGCCGGCAATGCGAACCAAACTCTTGCTCCAGTCATATAGGGACCGGACAGCCCTTAGCAGAGGGCCCCGGATCCCATACTCCCAGAGCACCCCCCACAGGTCACCACGAGGGACACAGTCGAATGCCTTCTCCAGATCCACAAAGCACATGTGGACTGGTTGGGCAAACTCCCATGAACCCTCCAGCAACCTGGTGAGGGTAAAGAGATGGTCCAGTGTTACACGACCAGGACAAAACCCGCATTGTTCCTCCTGAATCCGAGGTTCAACTATCAGCCGAATTCTCCTCTCCAGTACCCTGGCATAGACTATGATCCCCCTGTAGTTGGAATGCACCCTCCGGTCCCCCTTCTTAAACAGAGGGACCACCACCCCAGTCTGCCAGTCCAGAGGCACTGTCCCCAGCCACCACGCGACGTTGCAGAGGCCTGTCAACCAAGACAGTCCCACAACATCTAGAGACTTGAGGTACTCAGGGCGGATCTCATCCACCCCTGGTGCCTTGCCACTGAGGAACTTCTCAACTCCCTCAGTGACCTCAGCTTTGGGGAATCGACGAGACCACAACTGAGCCCTCAGCCTCTGCTTCCTCAGTGGAAGACATGTCGGTGGGGTTGAGGAGTACTCCTTCCACCGTCCGAGGATGTCCCCAGTTGAAGCCAGCAGATCCCCACTCCCACTGTAAACAGTGTGCACAGGGCACTGTTTCCCCCTCCTGATATGCCTGACGGTTTGCCAGAATTTCTTTGAAGCCAACTGATAGTCCTTCTCCATGGCCTCACCGAACTCCTCCCAGACCCAAGTTTTTGCCTCCGCAACCACCCGGGCTGAAGCTCGCTTGGCCCTGCGGTACCTATCAGCTGCCTCCGGAGTCCCCCAAGCCAACCAGGCTCAATAGGACTCCTTCTTCAGCTTGACGGCATTCCTTACTTCCGGGGTCCACCACCGGGTTTGGGGATTGCCGCCACGATAGGCACCAGAGACCTTACGACCACAGCTCCGAGCAGCTCCGACAATGGAGGTGGAGAACATGGTCCACTCGGACTCAATGTCTCCAACCTCCCTCGGGATCTGGTTGAAGCTCTGCCAGAGGTGGGAGTTGAAGATCTCTCTGACCAGAGACTCTGTCAAATGTTCCCAGCAGACCCTCACAGTACGTTTGGGTCTGACAAGTCTGTCCAACTTCCTCCCCCGCCATCGGATCCAACTCACCACCAGGTGGTGATCAGTTGACAGCTCCGCCCCTCTCTTTACCTGAGTGTCCAAGACCTACGGCCGGAGGTCAGATGAAACAACCACAAAGTTGATCATCGACCTCCGACCGAGGGTGTCCTGGTGCCATGTGTACTGATGGACACCCTTATGCTTGAACATGATGTTCGTTATGGACAAACTGTGACTAGCACAGAAGTCCAATAACAGAACACCATTCGGGTTGAGGTCGGGGGGGCTGTTCCTCCCAATCATGCCCCTCCAGGTGTCACTGCCGCTGCCCAGGTGAGCGTTGAAGTCCCCCAGTGGAACGATGGAGTCCCCAGTCGAAGCACTTTCCAGCACCCCTTCCAGAGATGCCAAGAAAGTTGGGTACTCTACACTGCCATTTGGCCCGTAAGCACAAATAACATCGAGAGACCTATCCCTGACCCAAAGGCGCAGGGAAACGACCCTCTCGTTCACCGGGGTGAACTCCAACACATGGTTGCTGAGCTGGGGGGCTATGAGCGCAGGCAACTAACAGAGTAACAGAGAGTCCAGCCTCTCTCAAGGAGTTGGGTTCCAGAGCCCAAGCTGTGCGTGGAGGTAAGCCCAACTATCTCTAGTCCGTATCTCTCAACCTCCCGCACCAGCTCAGGCTCCTTCCCCCCCAGCGAGGTGACATTGTGTTTGGGGGATTCCGTGTTTGGGGATTGCGCCGCCAAGGCCCCCGCCTTTGACTGCCACCGAATCCACATTGCACCAGCCCCTTACGGTTCCTCCTGCAGGGGGTGGGCCCACAGGAGATCAGCCCCACGTCGCTCCTTCGGGCTGAGCCTGGCCGGGCCCCGTGGGGTAAGACCCGGCCACCAGGCGCTCACATGCGAGCCCCGACCCCAGGCCTGGCTTCAGGGTGGGGCCCCGATTGCGCCATACCGGGCGACGTCACAGACCTTGCTATTAAATTTCTCATAAGGGGTATTTGAACCGCTCTTGGTCTGGCCCATCACCCAGGACCTGTTTGCCTTGGGAGACCCTACCAGGGGCAGAAAGCCCCAGACAACATAGCTCCTAGGATCATTCAGGCACGCAAACCCTTCCACCACAATAAGGTGGCGGTTCGAGGAGGGGGGTGATCTCATTATTAATTTATTTTCTTTTTGTGTTTAGTAGGAAAAAAAGAAGCCATGGATTCGCAAATTGTAAAGAAAATTCAAAGCCTCACCACAGCTGAGGAGATGAGGAACCAAACCAAGCTTGTGATGCAGCCGTATGCCAACTGGGAGGAGTATCTGACTCCTGCTTCTCTCTCCATAGCCATCCTGGGAGAGCTGGTCTTCATCTCCTCCAAAACAGATTTCTCCATCAACAAGAACTCACCTAAAGATGGCTACAAGGTCATCAGATACCCAGAGTCATTTTGTGCCTGCCTCATGCAGGTGTGTAACTCAGGCTGCTGGGCTTTCAACGAGGCCCATAAGAACATGGATCAGATTAGACTTTACACCATGACATTTCCAGATTACATGAAGTCAGCTGTGAATATCCTGTTCCAAGGCAGTGATGAAGTTCTTGATGCTCACGTCCCTGAACAGCTGGAGAACATCCATGTTGTTGCAGATGACTGTCTTGAGCTGGCAATTTCAACAGAAAAACGGTTCACTGATGTCATCAACATTATCTACGAACTGCTGGAAGCATGTGTAAATGCTCATCTCTTTTATGGAAAGGAGCTGAAGGAAATCAAGAGGAATCTGGAGGAAGCCAAGCTGAAAAAACTGCCATCAGAAGAATCTGCTAAACGCTCAGAGAAAGCAATGAAGGACATGGAAAAGCAGCTGAATGAAGCCCATAAAAGTTACAGCAAAGCAATGGATTCACTGCCCAATGGATGGGAAATGATAGGAATGGATTTCTTTTGTGGCATATGTGAGCGCGTCACAACTCTTATTAATGGAATAGCGTCCATGGGATCTAAAAGTGAAACTAAAAGTTCTAAAGAACCTGAAGCTGACTGCATTGATGAAATTAATATTTATAGTAAATCTGCAGAAATCCTGAAATGCACAGAGAAAATTCAAGAGTTTGTGACTGAAAACACAATTAACTGGAAAGATTTGTATGATCAAAAACACAAAACTACAAAGACAAATTTTCAGGCAGATCAGTTCAAACGAATCGGGGAGAGTTTAAAAGAATTTCCAGACTGCACAGCAAAAGAGGAAGCTCAAAACATTTGTACCAAAGGCATCGAGATCTGTGAAGAACTAGCAAAGTATACACCAGAACACAAATGTGAAGAAGCCAAAACAAATGAGTTGATTAAACTGATCAGAAACCTGAATGAATCAGCTCGCAGTTTTGACAGCAAAAGTAAATCTGTCACAAATTCTCCTGCTCTGACTCCAAAACCACCAATGATGTATAAAGAAGAAAGTAACACTGGGAAGGTGAAAACTTCACAAAGGGCATCAGATAATGCCAGGTTCCGCATAGAGCAGAGCCGCACTCAACTGGACAAGACCAGAGAGATGTATGAGAAGAGTGTAGAGAACATGGAGAAGAACCAAAAGGAGCTGACTGACATCCTGATCACCACGAGGAGGCGTGAGATCAAAGGGATAGACTTTAACACCACTATAGAATTGTTGGTTAAGGGTATGGATGCCATGGGGAGAGTGAAGGAGCAGTGGGAGAAGATGGTGCGCTTCTTTCAGATGGTGTCCAACATTGTGAAAATCCACCTGACCAGAACCCTCAAAGATTTTGTGTCCACATCTGAGAAGACACAGAAGCTTTCCTACAACGCAAAGCTCTTCTCCAAAGATCTGCTCTTTCAAGCCACTAACATCGCCAACCTTGTCAACATGATCTCTACAACCTACGTTGAGGTGTATACCAAGCACCTCATGGGTTGTGTCAGCACTGTGGGAAAACTGATGGCCATGGACAAGGAAAAGCCAGAGTTTCAGTTTGAGGTTGATCAGCTACAGAACTCCTGTGATGAGGCTCAGAAAGCCATTTTAGTCCTTGTCCTCAAGAACAAGAAGGAGTTTGAAGAGAAGAGTTTTGCAAGTCTGGAGAAGATTGATAAAGAAAGAGTTGCTCGCCATTTTCCCTGCTGCTGCTCTAGAAGAGATAAAGAGCATTCGAGCAGCAGTGGATTCACAGAAGAAGATGAAGAAGCTCTTCTTTACAATTAAAAGGAAAAGGTGGACTCACAGAGGAAGATTACATCTATCTGAATAAACAGCTTAGAATCCAACTTTCAACAACTTTATCATATGAAAAAACTATAGCTTGAAAAGAAGTTTATTATATTATTATAGACGTGTTCACATTTACTGATGTATGTTTATTGGTCTTTCTTTAAACATCTGAATCATCACTTTAAAGGTTATTATTCACTGACATTTCATTAACTATTATTCAGTCTTCCAGTCTAATTGTACTCAGATTACAACAAATACTGTCTGTAATACTGTCTGTGTGTAATTAAAGTTACATTTAATCCTTAGTTGTTCCTGTGATGAACTGATCTGTTAAACATCATTTATTTCACTCTTCAGCTCTCTGTGCAACAACATCCCCAATCACGTCATTGTAAATTTATGTCTTCAAAAAATCTCTATAGTAAGTGCACAGAGTTTCTATGAGTTTCTATATTTGTATGAAGTCTACAGTCGAAATAAAATACCCAGAATACACTCATTTTATATTTCAATTTAACGTTATGATTGTACAAGTGCAACTAGCTAATAAACAAACAAATATACAATAAACACAGTAACCAACATGTTGGGTTTTTATCCAATTAATCCTACAATTAATTGAAAACATCCCAGTATTCTGCCTTTACTTGTTGTATGTGAACTAGCTTTACAGATAGCTAACAGTCTCCAATAAAGAACTAGGAAGCGTCTTGCTCTTTTAGTGTTTTACTGGAAAGACTGTAAAACTGTAACATACAGAAACAAAGAGAATGCATATTACAATTTAAATATAAAATAAGTAGTTTAGAAATAACTAAAACCCTCTCATTAGCGAGCGATTAGCTAACATACATGGAAAATGCCATAAGGAAGCTACCAGTAATAGAGCCACATATTTTCTTATACATTACAAATAGAAAACATGCTAAAATGACTAAGTGTGGTATCTAATGGAAGCTAAGATCACTATCAAACAAATACTTACAGACAGATATGTGTCAAGTCCTTGTCGCCCTGAGACCAATATTTTTTTATGATGACCCTGGGACAACAACTTCCTCAGCCAATCAGCGTTTACGACGTCATCACTATGTGCGACCCAATTACTATCACCATTTTTCAGAGTCCGCCAAAATACAAAATAAACAACGTTCTGCACCTGCACTGCAAAATCAGGACGAGCCACCAACAAAAAGGTAAGACCGTGCCTTAACTTTTCTTAAGGTATCATTTTACAGAAGTATATTAATGATAGTAAGCTTCATATTTCTTTTTAGATTTGTGGAGATTTCACAGCAGAAATTGTAATATTAGTTTGAATTGCCAAGTTAACCGCGTTAGCCTTTCACTGATGTAAGTTACCTTTCTAGCGCCAGTTAAAACGGTCTAATAACGACTGTTGATAGCTGTCAAAGAGATGCGATTAAATAGTTGCATTTAAAGACGAACGAAATGCGGAACAAAGCAGCGCTAGTTTGAGCACCGCATGGATCATTGGATATGTTGACCTCAAGTCATCACTGATTTATTCTGTTACATATGAATATGTTGACCTCAAGTCATCACTGATTTATTCTGTTACATATGAATATGTTGACCTCAAGTCATCACTGATTTATTCTGTTACATATGAATATGTTGACCTCAAGTCATCACTGATTTATTCTGTTACATATGAATATGTTGACCTCAAGTCATCACTGATTTATTCTGTTACATATGAATATGATGACCTCAAGTCATCACTGATTTATTCTGTTACATCTGAATATGATGACCTCAAGTCATCACTGATTTATTCTGTTACATATGAATATGATGACCTCAAGTCATCACTGATTTATTCTGTTACATATGAATATGATGACCTCAAGTCATCACTGATTTATTCTGTTACATATGAATATGATGTTTTCTTGAGCTTATCATGGATTTTTCACTTTACATTATTGATGTTTAATCTAGGTGTTTTTGTCTCTTTGCTCTTTAGATTTTTACATTAGAGATGGAGGAATTTATAAAAACAACAGTCTACAAAGAGGAGCGCTTTAAAGGAAACAAAAAAGAGGCAAATATAACAGTCCATGTTTTAGAAAAGGATTTAGATGCCTGTGAATTTATTCAGCAAAGACTCACTGCCATAAACGCATCCAAAGACGCCAACTTAAGGACTGTGAATTCTGCAAGTCTTCAAAATCAAAAACATGGATATTTCTTATTTTTATGTCAGCGCTCTGGAGCATGCACTCAACGAAGTCGACGTGCCAAAGGATGCAAGGCCTATGCTTCTTTTAAAAAGAGGACAGACTGGCTCAACAAACTAGTTATAGTCGAAAGGCTTTACAGCATTCATTCAGGACATGACCCATCAAGTTCTTCTGAGGGACACTCAGAAAACATTAGTCAAGAGCTTATCAAGCATATTCAGGATTTAATATCTCTTGGTGTTAAACCAGATACAATTCTCCTAAAAACATATGAGTGGTCAAGGGAACAAGGACATACTGATCTGAACAACCGAGCTTATTTTGTTAGCCCAAAAGACATTGAAAATATTTGGACATGTATGATGAGAAAAAAACAGCAACACAAAGATGATGCCACTAGTACCTCACACCTTCTAGAGGGCCCTTTTAAAGACTATGGTATTTTTTTCCAGCCTTATAGTCCTCAAACAGATCTTATCATAGTTCTCCAAACACCATCCATGAGAGACAACCTTCATAAATATGGAAGAGAGATTGTTTTTATGGATGCGACACATGGTGTCAACCAGTATGGTTTTCCTTTATTTACATTAGTTGTCAGAGACAGTCATGGACATGGAATCCCTGTTGCCTATATCATCTTGGGAAATGAGAAGCAGGACACACTTCAGCTGGCTCTGGAAAAGCTAAAACCATCATTTTCTGTACTTCCAAGGTAATACAAACAGTTACAAGTAAATTAAATTAAAATGATTAATTATTCATTAGTAGAAATGTTTAATTATTATTTAATTATATAACAAATTATTCAATAATATTTTCGATATAAACAGTTTCTTAAAGGGTCAGGTTACCCCTGACCCTTTAAGAAACTGTTTATATCGAAAATATTATTGAATAATTTGTTATATAATTAAATAATAATTAAACATTTATACTAAGATGGTAAACAAAGTAAACAACAAAATTCATTTTTTTGGAAGCAAACAACTATTTTTCTCTGCATTTTTATTTTTATTAGGTGCTTTATGGTTGATAAAGATCAGGCTGAAATCAATGCCATCTGGAGAGTGTTCAACGAGTCTGACATTCTCCTTTGTTGGTACCATGTAACACAAGTAAGTCCTTAGACTTAGATTTTTGGCTTTTTTGATAAAAGTTAAATATTACTCTATTATTGTTCAATCAGAATGAGTTTAAATTTATTTCACAAATAGCATTTTAGCAGTAACTGCAGTTATTCTTAAGTTGTTCCTTCAGTGGCTTATGAATCAGTGTATAGAATTCCTTTTGCATTGCAACATAATGGAGGAATACATTTTTTTGCTCAATTTTCCTGGGCTATAGCAATAACATACTTGATTTTTTTTTTTGTCTCAGTACCCCTTAACTAAAGAAAATTGTCATTAATTGATCACATTAATTATAGACAAATGTGTCAGGCCAAAAGAAGTTCTCACCAATTTAAATAAATGACTTTACATTTCTCCACAATTTTTTACACACAGGCAGTAACTCGTTGGCTGTCAAGATCTGAATCTGGTGTGAGTGGGCCTGAAAAAGCAAATTCAAGAGCAGACATCATGCAGTTTATGTCAGAGCTGAAATCCTGTTCAACGGTGTGTTGCTATTTCATTTCTTTTACAGTACAATTCTTTCTTGTAGTGTGACATTCATACATTCGTAAAAGTTTGGTAACAAGCTTGTAACAACACAGTTTTATAATGTTTTGAAATGTTATTAATGAAAGTTAATATAAAATGTTAACCCTCATATTGTCGCGCTACAGCTGGAGAGAAAGACACAGATGTAAAACATGTGATAATAGTCCAATTTGTTAGTAAATCCACAACCTGGGAAACAGGAACACGCAAACGTCTTTGTGAATACAGCAGAATGACGTACAGATGACATTTGATGACCTGACAAGGAAGCACACAAACTCATGGGACAATCAAAGGGTAACTAGGGGCGGGGTTACAGGCAACTACAGGGGCTGACACAGGACAAAACACAACAAAACAGTCCATATTCCTGACATACACTCCCCACACACAGACACACTCCCCACACACACACACACACACACACACTCCACACACACACACACACACACTCCACACACACCACACACACACACACACACACACACACTTCACACACTGGGAGGAGTGTGTGTGTGGGAGGAGTGTGTGTGTGTGGGAGGAGTGTGTGTATGTGGGAGGTGTGTGTGTGTGGGAGGAGTGTGTGTGTGGGAGGTGTGTGTGTGAGGAGTGTGTGTGTGTGTGTGGGGTGTGTGTGTGTGTGTGTGGGGAGTGTGTGTGTGTGGGGAGTGTGTGGGAGTGTGTGTGTGGGAGTGTGTGTGTGTGGGGAGTGTGTGTGTGTGGTGTGTGTGTGGGGGAGTGTGTGTGTGGGGGGAGTGTGGGAGTGTGTGTGTGGGGGAGAGTGTGGGAGTGTGTGTGGGGGGGAGTGTGGGGGGAGTGTGTGGGTGGGGGGGTGTGTGGGGGAGTGTGTGTGTGTGGGGTGTGGGGAGTGTGTGTGTGAGAGTGTGTGTATGGGGGGTGTGTGTGTGTGAGTGTGTGTGTGTGTGGGGAGTGTGTCTGTGTGTGGGGAGTGTGTGTGTGTGTGGGGGGGGTGTGTGTGTGGGGGGGGAGTGTGTGTGTGGGGGAGTGTGTGTGTGTGAGTGTGTGTGTATGGGGGGTGTGTGTGTGTGTGAGTGTGTGTGTGTGTGTGGTGTGTGTGTGGGGGTGGAGTGTGTGTGGGTGGGGGTGGAGTGTGTGTGTGTGGGGGTGGAGTGTGTGTGGAGTGTGTGTGAGTGACGTGTGTGTGTGAAGTGTTAATAAAATATAAATAAATAAACTTTACATATAAATTATATAAAATACACAAAATATACAAATGATTGTGTTTCTTTGATTATTGTATTAAAATATAACTTTCTAAAATAATAATAATAATAAACTTAACCCTGGACAATAATAAAGCGCAGTGTGGCCTCTGCTGATTGGTCAGTGACATTCTCAAACCCGGAAGTGTGTTGTATTAAATAGCGTCCTGCTTCCTCCGTAGGCGCCCTAACATCAGCTATGACTCTTATAGTTATGAGTCTTATAGACAGTGTTTAAAACACTTTATAAAGCTGTGATAGGTTCAGGACACAACATAAACACGGAAACATCTGGAGCAGGATTTGAACGGAGAGACAGAGTGTGTGTGACTGTGTGTGTGTGTGAGAGATAACACATGGAGTTTACTGTGTGGAATAAAGTTTTTATCTTCATCCTGTTTCAGTTCCTGGATTTAACACACTGCTCTGGACAGAACAACGGCGACTGGTAACCACACACACACACACACACACACACACACGCACACACACACACACACACACACACGCACACACACACACACTCATACACCCACGCACACATATAAATACGCACATACACATACACTCACATACATACATAGTCACACACTCACATACATATATACACTCACACACACACACACTCACATATATACATACTCACACACACACTCACATACAGATACACTCACACACTGTGTGCTTTCTTTCTTTTCTTGTCTTAATTACAAAAGAGAGAATAATAAGGGAGTCTGATGAAGGAACTGCTGTTATAATGTAAGCGAGAATATTAACTGTGTGTGTGTGTGTGTGTGTGTGTGTGTGTGTGTGTGTGTGTGTTTAGGGGACTGGACTCCAGCCTCGCTGATGAAGGGAGCTGCAACATCGATGTCAGAGATGCAACAACAATCTCTCACACACAGTTTCTACAGGAGTGAGTCTCTCTCTCACTCTCTCTCTCTCTCTCTCACACACACACACACACACACACACACACACACAGTTGTATGTCAGTCTGTTCACTCAGATCATTGTGTGTTTGTTCTCTGACAGATACGCCTACACTAAGCCTGTAATACTAAGAGGAGTTACAGATAACACAGTGAGTGAACACACACATACACACATTTAAAATATTTAGTTTGAAGTGTGCACACTGATTGGTCTGATTTTGATGATCTGTGCTCTGATTGGTCTGATTTTGATGATCTGTGCTCTGATTGGTCTGATTTTGATGATCTGTGCTCTGATTGGTCTGATTTTGATGATCTGTGCTCTGATTGGTCTGATTCTTAATGGTTTCAGAAATTTCAGTTCCTGTGTTCCAAGACGAATCTGCTTAGAAATTACCGAAACAAAACAGTCCGGTTGAGCACGGCCAACACACACTCCTACAGGAAAGGTACACACACACACACACACACACAGAAATTTACACCTAACCAACACACACACACTCACTGTTTCCTGTGTATGTGTAGTGGATGTGCGTTTCGAAGAGTTTGTGACGTTGCTGTTGACACCTCAACCTGAAGACACCCTGGGCAGCGGTGAGTTTTTTACACACACACACACACACACACACACACACACACACACACACACACACACACACACACACACACACAGAGCTACAATAATATGCATTGGTCCTTCTATGTGATTTGATGTTAATGCCACATTGTGTGTGTGTGTTGCAGATACACTGTACTTCTTTGGTGATAATAACTTCACTGAATGGAATTCTCTGTTTGAGAATTATAACGCTCCACCTTACAGCCTGCCACACACCAGCCCAGCGTACAGCTTTGGCATAGCAGGTAAACACACAACACACACACGTACACACACACACACAAATACAGATGAAACACACACGTCTTCTCTTTCACCGTCTGTATCAGGTCCAGGTACCGGTGTTCCTTTCCACTGGCATGGTCCGGGATACTCCGAGGTCATTTATGGTAGAAAGGTGTGTATGAGTGTGTGTGTTCTTAATTGTCAGCTATAAGGAATTGCATCATAACTGTAACTGTGTGTGTGTGTGTAGCGTTGGTTCCTGTATCCTCCTGATCAGGCCCCAGAGTTCCACCCCAATCACACCACCCTGGCATGGATCGCACACTCATACCCTAACCTGGAGGAAAACAACACACCATTGGAGTGTACCATCAGACCAGGAGAGGTGAACACACACACACACACACACACACACACACAATGTGGCATTAACATCAAATCACATAGAAGGAACAATGGATATTATTGTAGCTCTATGTGTGTGTGTGTGTGTGTGTGTCAGGTGCTGTATTTCCCAGATCGATGGTGGCACGCTACTCTGAATCTTGACACCAGTGTTTTCATCTCCACTTTCCTGGGTTGAAGACTATCCATCATCATCTTCATCATCATCATCATCCAGTAAGGACCAATCAGATCTTCTCCCTCAGTGACATCATTTCCTACCATCAGCGCTTCTCCTTCAGTGAGACTGGACCAAAAAACAACCAATGGACCGTTCATGATCCTCGTGTCTGAACTACTGGACCAATCAGATCAGATCAGGAAGTGAATCGTTCTCCCTGTAGTTCTGTATGTTGTACACAACAGAAACCGTCACAATCTGGTGAAGCTTTTTAAAATCTGATTTGTTACGTTATTAATAAACATGAAGCTTTTACAGACTGGTGTTTATTCTCCACTGAGGGACGGATACAGACGATACAGTGATACAGAGGAAGTCCATAAAAAACAGGAAGGGGAAGAAAATAACACAGAGAAATGATTAGACCTTCATTCACATTGTACTGAATCCCAGATAAAAGGAAAGTGCTGAGTGTGTGTGTGTGTGTGCGTGCGTGTGTTATCTTTCCATCACGCACCCACAGGTCCTCTCTGCACGCACACACACACATGAATCATGAAGACAACAGTCAGACCATCAGATGATCACTTTCTGTATGATTGTGTATGTGTGTGTGCGTGCGTGAGTGTGTGTGTGTGTGCTTGCTTTTTGGCCGTTCAAACGGCCCCAGAACCACTAACTCTGGTCAAATCCCTCCAATCAGAGAGCGTTTTCAGGGTGATGTCACTTCCTCCACACCTGTTCACCGGCAATGTACGTTTCCAGGACTGTGAGTGAGTCGTCCAGAATAACGATATCTGCACACAGACGTAACAACAGTGTTATTAATGTTCATGTTTATACAACAATGGCAATAAAACACACACACACACACACACACACACACTCCTACCTGCGTCTGCACCGTACTCCAGGGTCCCCTTCCTGTGACTGATCCCCAGGAGCTGAGCAGGATGCAGAGATGCAGCCTCCAATGCTGCCTCTACTGTACATCCTACACACATACACACACACACACACACACAACCATCAGGCATTTCTTATTTCTGTATTTTATTGCTAATGTTTCTACACACACACACACACACACACACACACACACACACGTACCAGAGGCCTGTTTGAAGTGTCTCACACACATGTCCAGGGTGGCGATGCTGCCGGTC
The DNA here is from genome assembly GCF_030014155.1 of Tachysurus vachellii. NCBI lineage: Eukaryota > Metazoa > Chordata > Actinopteri > Siluriformes > Bagridae > Tachysurus > Tachysurus vachellii. The sequence goes on along the minus strand of NC_083462.1, from coordinate 2,855,335 downwards.
AGCGTTTTAGTTCCTGCAGGAATAAATCTTATTCTCAGTGAAGGAGACGTGTGTTTGTGTTTGTGTGTGTGTGTGTGTGTGTGTGTGTGAGACCT
>NC_083462.1:2835240-2850240 GCF_030014155.1 Tachysurus vachellii | reverse complement strand
GATATGGATTAGTACTGCCTTTACTTTCTGCATCTCATCTATAGCACAACTGTACATACAATTTAGTGACTTATTTGTATTGTCTGTGTGCTCCCTGTGATGGAGTCATCTGCAATGGTAACGTTAGCTAAATGTAACTAAACTACACATTAAAACAGTAGTTTATCCAGGACACAAACAGTCAGGGACTCACAGGGGTCACCTCCATCTCCTGGTGATCATCCTCTCACTCTCAGAACCACAGCTACATCATCTCCCTTCCTCCTCCCTTTAGAACCACTGATGGAAGCATAACTACTGTACACACACCGTCACTGGGAGCTCATGATGTCACATATAATAATGACAAGAGCATAATTTAATGCATCTCTAAGAAAAGTTCACTTGTTAGGTCTGTTGTTCCTTCAGGGTTCCTTCACCTCTCAGCACCTCCTTTATCTAATCACCTAAACAGTTAAAGGAGAGACATCACACTCTCTGTTGTTACACTCTCTGAAGGTTCCCTTCTGAGTCTAGTTTCTTCCTCATATCATCACAGGTAGTTTTTCCATCACCACCGTCACCTCTGACTGCCCTGGATTTCTTTAAAGATGCAATTTCCACTGTTAACAGTGCAATACAAATGAAATAGAATTGAATTTCCCCAATAGAATTGAATGTCCCCAAAGCCTACAAGCTGATCTGGTCAATGAGACAAATCTCTGAGGAAAGTCACAATAGTCCATTGGGTCTGATTTCCTTTTCTCTACGTTGGCTAGCACCAAAAAACCGACACCAAAATAGACCACTATAACTTCCAGTAACAGGTTTAAAGCCACGCTCTGCTGCAGCTAACTAAATGTCACACCAATGTCATGTTAGTTGCTTGAAGGTTCAGCCCATGAATGTTCATCCCACTCGCTACTGATGGTACAGCTTTGAAGAAGAAGACGTTTCTCATGCAACAAATGAAGGCCATAACCAATACTGGGACTTAATAATAGTTTGAGGAAGGATCTGTGGCTGAAGCTGACACAGGAGACGAGTCATGAGGCAGAGGCAGTGACGTGGGAAAAAAAGTGGAAGCAGATCCTATTGCTGGAGTGGTGTTAAAGTGTGTGTGTGTGATCAGATACTGCAGGTGACGGGAACTACAGGGTCTCCAAGGGAAACAAAATAAACTTTCTTATTTACAGCATCCTCCCTGACATGGTCATGTAAATGAATCATTATGTGAGTGAGGTGCAGAAGATGACCAACATCTGAGCATTCAGGAGTCTTCAGGAGTCTTTGAGAATCTTCAGTCTTGAAGAGTCTTCAGCAGCACTGTGGTATAAGTTGTGTAGACTGGAATGATGAGGTTTTTAAATAAGTGTTTGTGTTGCTCGGAAGAATAAAGAAAGACTTCACACTTCTGTTACTTGTTTAGTCACAGACTCCATGGCATGAGAAATAATAACTTGTTGATGAGCACGCATGAGCGATTATGGCCCTTTTCACTTCTTCTTTCTCTCTCTCTCCACCCCCCCCCCCCATGTCTTCCGCCCCACCTGCTGTTTTGTTTGCTTTCTCCTCGTCTCTTTTCATTTCATCCTCTTTGCATCACTATGTAAGTGTGTGTTTGTGAGTGTGCCTCTGTATGAAGGTGTGAGCTCGGATCTTGGAACGTTACACAGGGATTGAGAAAGACAGAGTCTAAAGGTGAAGTAAATGTGTGTGTGTGTGTGTGTGTGTGTGTGAGAGAGAGAATGACAGAGAAAATTATAGGTCTATAATCTTTATTATTAGCAGTAGCATTAGATTCTTCTTCTTCTTCTTCTTCTTCTTCTTCTTCTTCTTCTTCTTCTTCTCATTGTTATTATTATCATTGTTATTGTTATTATTATTATTATTATTATTATTTGCCTACTGCACCATTAAAACACTGAATGTTAGTCAAGGTTGTGCCTCATTAATTTGTTGTGCGAGCGCCTCATAATTGTTTTTTATTTATTTATTTATTTATTTAAATTGTAACTTTTTTCTCTTTTTTACTGATATTTATTTATTTTCTTGTCAACTCATTTTGTGCATAGTTTTATTTCTGTTTATGTTCTAACACTGTTAGACGTCTATGTGTGTGAATGCACAAGATGTTTAGAAGAAGCCGATGAGGTTTTGCACAAAAAGATGCTTGCTCGGAAAACTTTAACAGTCCTTTCCCCTGGGACATAACAAACACACACACACACACACACACACACACACAGACACACTTACACACACATACACACACAGTCAAACACACAAACACACACACAAACACACATACAGACACACATACAGACACACAAACACACACACAAACACACACAGACACACACACAGAAAAGCTTTAACGTCTCCTCAAGTTGATCAGAAATTCTTTAGTCAACTCAGTTCTGTTCAGCTTAAAAGCTAATTCTGTGTGTTTGTAATTATAATCTGTATTTAAGCATTTATATTTGTCTTATTTTCAGACATGAAAGTCAATCAGACCAGGGCCCTGAAAAACAATTCAACAGGTATGTGTGTGTGTGTGTTTGTGTGTGTGTGTGTGTTTGTGTGTGTGTATTTGTGTGTGTGTGTGTTTGTGTAATTTGAGAAGTTTGAGAAATTTCCCCATTGTGGGAGGAATAAATTAATAAATTTATATCTTATCTTAGTTATAATTTGTATTTAAGCAAATTTATTTATTATTTTATTTAAATGGTTACTTTTCATCTTTTTTACTGATATTTCTTTATTTTTTTGTCAAATCATTTTGTTCATAGTTTTATTTCTGTTTATGTTCTAACACCGTTAGACGTCTGTGTGTGGATGCACAAGATGTTTAGAAGAAGCGGATGATGCTTGCTCAGAAAACTTTAACAGTCCTTTCCCCTGGGACATAACAAACAAAAACACACACACACACACACACTCTCACACACACACTCACACACTCACACACACACGCGCACAAAAACACACACACATTTACATTTACAGCATTTGGCAGACTCTTTTATCCAGAGCGACGTACATAAGTGCTTAAAACTCTAACATTAGATACATTAATGCTGGATCACTAAGTTACATACTTAAGATACCATGAGTTTAAAACATTTGTTCAGAGTTACAATGAAAAAGTGTCAAAAGGTTTTTTAATTTTTTAATTTCTTAAATTTTTTTAAATTAATGCAAAAGATAATGAAAGAAGTGCTAGTTGAAGTGTTTCCTGAATAAGTAGGTCTTCAACCGCCGCTTGAAAATATCCAGTGACTCAGCTGTCCGGACCTCTAGGGCAAGTTCATTCCACCACCTTGGTGCCAGTACAGAGAAGAGTCTTGTAGTAAACTTACCTCTCACCCTGAGAGATGGTGGGACCAGTGGAGCAGTGCTGTAGATCTGAGGGTGCGGGGTGCAGTGCGAGGAGTTATGAGGGCTTTGAGGTAAGAGGGAGCTGGTCCATTTTTGGCTTTGTAGGCCAGCATCAGTGTTTTGAATCTGATGTGTTCAGCTACCGGAAGCCAGTGGAGGGATCACAGCAGTTTGGTGGTGTGGAGAACTTTGGCAGGTTGGAAACAAGCCGTGCAGCTGCATTTTGGATCATTTGCAGAGGACGGATTGCGTTCATAGGTAGACCTGCCAGCAGTGCGTTGCAGTAATCCAGTCTAGAAATGACAAGAGACTGAACAAGTACCTGAGCAGCCTGTGTGGACAGAAATGGCCGAATCCTTCTAATGTTGTAGAGAAGAAACCGACATGAGCGAGTCACATTAGCAACATGAGAGGAAAAGGACAGCTGATTGTCCATGGTTACCCCAAGGTTGCGAGCTGTGGCTGAAGGGGAGATCAGATCGTTGTGCAAGGATATAGCAAGGTCATGACCTGGGGATGAATCACCTGATGATCAGCAGGTCAGTTTTGCTAGGATTGAGCTTTAACTGATGAGCAGTCATCCATGATGATATTTCTGCCAGACATGCCGAGATCCGATCAGAAGCTGTGGTATCTGAGGGTGGGAAAGAGAAGATAAGTTGTGTATCATCATCATAGCAGTGGTAAGAGAACCTGTGTGAGGAAATAACTTCACCAAGAGATTGAGTATACAGGGAGAAAAGAAAAGGACCAAGTACTGAGCCTTGTGGGACGCCAGTGGAGAGTCTGTGTGGAGCAGATGTCACTCACCTCCATGTTACCTGATATGAGCGTCCTTCCAGGTAGGAAGCGAACCGTTCCCAAGCTGATCCGCAAATCCCAAGACTCCTGAGGGTGGATAAGAGAGTCTTGTGGTTGACCGTATCAAACGCTGCTGAAAGGTCAAGGAGGATAAGGACGGATGACAGTTTCGCTGATCTAGCAGCATGTAGTTTCTCAGAGACATCCAAAAGGGCTGTCTCTGTGGAATGAGCTTCTTTAAATCCAGACTGGTTGGGATCTTGGAGGTTGTTCTGTGAGAGATCGACAGACAGTTGATTATAGACAATGCGTTCAAAAATTTTTGAAAGAAACAGAGAAGTGATACCGGTCTGTAGTTACTGATGTCTGATGGATCCAGAGCGGGTTTCTTTAGGATGGGAATAACCCTTGCTCTTTTGAATAGGGGAATCCATACTCTGGGATGTAAGTGCAGTTAGGGCTGAAGTGAAGGTCAGGCAGATTTTCTCAATGTTCTCATGGTAGAAAGAAGCAAAGTCTTCTGCAGTCAGGGAGGATGAAGAAGGTGGAGGCGGGGGGTGAGTAGAGAAGAGATGATGTTGTGGAGCTTACGGGGGTCATGTGACAAAGCTTCAAGCTTTTCCTTGTAGAAGGAAGTCTTGGCAGAAGTCACATCTGAGGAGAACTTGGCCAGGAGTGTTCGGTAAGAATCAAGTTGTGATTTCTTCCACTTTCTCTCTGATGATCTTAGCTCGCTTCGATTGTTGCTCAGCACATCTGAAAGCCAAGGAGCAGAACAAGAAGTTTTCTTGGGTTTAGTGGACAGAGGGCAGAGGAAGTCCATAGTTGAGGAAAGAGATGAGAGGAAAGTATCTGTGGCCGAGTCCAAGGGTAGTGAGGAAAAAGACTCAGGATCAGGAAGGGAAGAAAGAGTGACAGAAGCTACAGAAGAAGGGGAGACAGAGTGAAGGTTGTGGCGGATAAGAGCGAGGGGGTGAGGGGTAGTTTTAGGTAGGATAGGGAGAGTGATGGTGAAGGATACCAGGTGATGATCAGAGATGTGTAGTGGGGAAGCAGTCATATCTGTAGCTGGAGAAAGACGGGTGAAAACCAGGTCCAGGACATTGTCTCCTTTGTGTGTGGGGATGTAGCTCTCGAATGTCAGGGCGAATGAGTGGAGAAGAGTCAGGAGGGAAGAAGATTGTCAGAGGGGAGGTTGAAGTCACCAAGCACCGTCAGAGGGGAGCTATAAGAAGGGAAAGCAATAAGCAGTGTGTCCATTTCTTCAGTGTGTCCAGTGTGTCCACACCAACAGACGCACATACATACACACACACACAAACACACACACCCACACATATACACACACACAAACACACACACAGACACACACAAATACACAGACAGATGAACACACACAGACACAAACACAAACACACACACACACAAACATACACACATATATACACACACAAACACACACACACACCTACACACACACATATACACACAAACACACACAGACGCACACAAATACACAGACAGATGAACACACACAGACACAAACACACACACACATACACACACACAAACATACACACACACACACAAACACACATACAGACACACAAACAAACACACACACAGACACACACACAAACAAACACACATACACATACACATACACACACACAAACATACACACACACATACACACACAAACACACATACAGACACACAAACACACACACAGACACACACACAGAAAAGCTGTAACGTCTCCTCAAGTTGATCAGAAATTCGTTTACAGTCAACTCAGTTCTGTTCAGCTCAAAAGCTAATTCTGTGTGTTTGTAATTATAATCTGTATTTAAGCATTTATATTTGTCTTATTTTCAGACATGAAAGTCAATCAGACCAGGGCCCCGAAAAACAATTCAACAGGTATGTGTGTTTGTGTGTGTGTGTGCATGTGTGTGTGAGAGAGAGAGACATTACAGTGATAAAGTAACACAACAGGTATTTGTGTGTGTGTGGGTGTGTGTGTGTGTGTGTGTGTGAGTGTGTGCGTGGGTGTGTGTGAGTGTGTGGGTGTGTGTGTGTGTGTGTGTGTGAGAGAGAGAGAGAGAGAGAGAGAGAGAGAGATTACAGTGATAAAGTAACACAACAGGTATTTGTGTGTGTGTGTGTGTGTGTGTGTGTGTGTGTGTGTGTGTGTGTGTGTGTGTGTGTGTGTGTGTGTGTGTTTGTGTGTGTAGCTTCTAGTCCAGACTGGCTGTTGTATGTGGTTCCTTCTATAGCCTTTGTATTTGGATTGATACTGTTCTCACAGATCTACAGAACACAACGTCGCAGAGAGAGTGAGTACACACACACACACAGACACACACAGACACACACACACACAAACACACAGTTGAGTGAAGCCATACCATCTTGTGCACACTATAATCTCTGTCTTTGTCTGCAGAAGCACTTCAGCGAGTTGCTGCACTGAAGAACGTCATGAACACAACCTCAGCTGGACACACTTACACAAGGTACACAAGGTACAATGAACACACACACAACTGATTATTGTGAACCTAGTGCACATTGTTACAGACAGGACGAGTAACCAGGGGTGTGGTTATGAGCTCTGGTGTGTGCTGTTCTGCTGGGTGACTCAGTGACGGGGTGATGAGAACTGAGAAGAAGAAGTTAAAGTGAGAGAGTGGGGCAGCTGCTTCACACTAAACTAGATACTTAAACACTGGCACTGTGTCCTACATGCTGACCAGAGGTGGGTAGAGTAGCCAAAAACTGTACTCAAGTAAAAGTACTGTTACTTCAGAATAATATGACTCAAGTAAAAGTAAAAAGTAGACATCCAAATAATTACTTGAATAAGAGTAAAAAAGTACTTGGTGAAAAAACTACTCAAGTACTGAGTAACTGTTGAGTAACGTCTGATTTATTTTTTAACACGACAACAATCAGACAGACAAAAATACAAAATAATCTTTAGGCAAATTATGGCTCATCCAATCAATAAAATAAATTAAAATTAATTAATTACAAAATAGTTTAAATTAAAATAATTCAGGTAAATTCAAGTACTTAATAAATAAAATAATAATAAATAAAAAATAAATACGCACAAGTAACACAAATTTCCAAACCTTTATACTTTTTTACCAGGCAGAACTAGAACGAAGCAGGCCATAAATTCTCATAAACTGTGTGTGTGTCTCCAGTGACAGAACAACAGAAGGAAACACACACACACACACACACACACACACACACACACACACACACACACACACACATTTCATTTCTTTTGTGTTGTGATTGTTGCACATTTGATGCCTTGATGAAAGGACAATAATAATGAAATACATCTCTACTCCTTTAATTAATTTCAGGAAGCCTCTAGAACTTTCCTTAGTTTCAGGTAAACTAAAGCTTCTGCTTGTAAAGCTGTTTTTGTTTCTCAAAATATCTTCCTTCATGTTCATCAGAACAAAGAGATTTATACAGGTTTGTAACAACATGAGAGTGAGTAAATGATGACAGAATTTTCATTTTGAGTGAACTATCCCTTTAAATATGTGTGTTCGGCGCTGTAAGAAACGACACGTCTGACGTCATCTGTTTGTCGGTTTATAAAAAAGCACATAAAAAAGAGTACAGTTTCTTCTTCACAAATCTACTCAAGTAAAAGTAAAAAGTATAGTGATTTAAAACTACTCCTAGAAGTATAATTTTTTCAAAAACTTACTCAAGTAAATGTAACGGAGTAAATGGAACTCGTTACTACCGACCTCTGGTGCTGACGGGAGGTAACAAGCTCTCATTCAGTGATGGACATCTGCTTTAGCCCAGTTTACTTTCTGAGCTCATTTTAACCAGACCCTTTTACACACACAATCACAGTAGCTACATTTCCATCCAAGGACGTTTAAGCTGATGTGTGTTTGTGTGTGTGTGTGTGTGTGTGTGTGTGTGTGTGTGTGTGTGTGTGTGTGTGTGTGTGCGCACAGTCAAGGACCCTTAGGAGCAGAGAATAAGGACTCAAGCAAACTGCAGGACTCGAGCGAAACAAAAGGAAACCTTAAAAAACGTAAAACATTTCTCACTGCATATTAACTGACACCACAGAGACACACTGTAGAATTCTGCATTCTGATTGGTCAGAAGTTGTAGATTCATTCTCTACAATATACGTTATCGTTTCTATGGTAACAGCTCATTTACAGGGACTTGTATGGACTTAATGTCCGTGTAATTCAGGAAAGTGTGTGTGTGTGTGTGTGTGTGTGTGTGTGTGTTTCCACAGAAGAGGCTCAGTCTTATGAGAATGTCACATCGATAATCTACAGTAATGATGATAATGTCAACTACTGTGTCCGTCAGGATGAAGGTCAATATACTCTTTCTTTCTTTCTTTCTTTCTTTCTTTCTTTCTTTCTTTCTTTCTTTCTTTCTTTCTTTCTTTCTACTGCATTGCTAGTCTACATTCTTACTGGGAGGGGGATGTGGGAAAGGTGTGTAGAGGGTGTGTGGGGGGTATAGAGAGGGTGTATAGTGTTAATTATTTATTTATCTATATTTACTCATGTTCACTGTCTCTGGTGTAGATTATATCACTCCTGATGCAGACGCAGGCGAAGTGACAGAAACTGAAAAATCCATCTACGTTCAACCACTTCAGAACCTTACAGAGACTGGTATACACACACACACACACACACACACACACACACACACAAACACACACACATACACAGACACACACTCACTCGCTCACTCACTCACACACACATAAACACACTCAGAGACACACACACTCAGACACACACTCACTCACATACACATACACACACATTCAGAGACACAGACACACACTCAGACACACACTCAAAGACACAGACACACAGACGGACACACACTCAGAGAGACACACACAAAAAAACACACATTCAGAGACACAGACACAAACACACACACACACTCAGAGGCACAGACACACATGCACACACACAGACACACACTCAAATAAACATACAGACACACTCAGAGGCACAGACAGACACACACACAGACACACACATTCATTCATATTCTCTCTCTCTCTCTCTCTCTCTCTCTCTCTCTCTCTCTCTCTCTCTTTCTATGTAGACGGAGAGTCATATGAAAACATGGCAGGGTGTGTGTACGCTCATCCTCGCCAACCAACAAAAAAGACTGTACTCAACATAGAGGATGATGGTAGTTTTTAATTACACACACACACACACAGACACACACACACACACTTCGTACATATTCACAGTGCATTATTCTTTCTGCCCGTTTCTATGTAGATTATATTAATCCTGATGGAGAGAATAAACACAACCTGGATCATACAGACACAGGTGTGTATGTGTGTGTGCATGTGTGTGTGTGTGTGTGTATGAGGCATGAACCTTTTCTTCTTGTTGACTAAAATTATCCACACTGCTTCATCTTCCTCTCTCCATCTTTCTTTTTCAGAATCTTATGAGAACATGGATAGTTTGGCGTGTCCTAACACCAACACACACACTGTGGATGAAGGTGAGCTGTGTGTGTGTGCGTGTGTGCGTGTGTGTGTGAAATATATCTGCAGATTCTAATAACTGTGTGTGTGTTTCAGGCTGGTATGAGTGTATGGACAGAAGACAGATACAGAGTTAACCACAGACTGCATGACGATGATCATGGGTATAAATATCAACGCCTTCAGGAACCTGTTCTGTGGTGTGGAGTAAACAGAGAGAAGGCTGAGGAGCACAAGTGCAGATGTTATCACAAACTCCAGAATCTCCTCATTTAGAAAGTGCGAAGTGTGCGAAGAGAAAATGCTGCCCTCTACTGGCGGGATGCAAGATGTATAAAATATTTATCCTCTGTTAGTAACCTCTGAGTTAGAATCTCCTGATGGAAATCTCCCAGCTCTGTTTTCAGACCATGGCACAGGAGCCTCTTTATAAAACCATGATATAATTTTACAAATGATCATTTTTCTGTTGTACGACTTGTGATGAATAAAAAATGGATTACTAATGAATTATTTCATATCCGTGTTGTATTCATAATGTGACGTGTCATTAAGTGAAAACGTGAAAGTGACGTGACATACGGCTAAGTACGGTGACACATACTCAGAATCTGTTCTCTGCATTTAACCCATCCAAAGTGCACACACACAGCAGTGAACACACACACACACCATGAACACACCTGGGCACACTCAAGGGCACCTCAGTCGTGGTGTTGCCGGCCCGAGACTCAAACCCACAACCTTAGGGTTAGGAGTCAAATTCTCTAACCATTAGGCCACGACTTAACCTTATTACTGCATATAAAAGGTGACAATAGGGGTGAGAGGACGAGTCCAGTAAAGAGAGAAGAGGAAACCAGTGGGCGGAGTCAAGAGGTGTATTAAATACATTTATTACCACTTAAGACATTTCATAACCAAAAAGCAGACAGTAGGGAACCTCAAAACAATGTGTGTGTGTGAGTGATACAGTTTCTTCATTATTTTCAGTGAAAATAATATGAATGTTTAATTCAGATCAGATGAAATCAGACGGTTCCAGATCACTTTACTATGTTTCCAGCTCTCACTCGCACTACACACTCCATCACTGTAAAGGCCTGGATGCTAAACTAGAGTTAGAGGAGATCGCACTTGTCAACAATTCACTGTTTCTCCAGGACGTCAATGACCACGTCACTGTTCTGCTAGCGACTTAGCATAAAAATATCGATGGACAAAATTCACAACTGGACGTTTCTCCGGGGTGACGGACGCTCTTCTAGCGTGTTAGACAGGGAGATGACAAACAGAAGAACGTGTAGTCTAGTTAGTCAGCCAAGTGATTTCCAGGATATTTAACTGAGCGACGATCGAGTCGCAAGTTAGCAACAAACACTAATTAGCGTTCCAGGGGCGTTAAAGACTCTGCTACTGTCTTCAATTCACTCACTGTGCCTTCACTTTAAAGTGGATGAGGACGTAGTACTGGAACAGTGTGTGTGTGTGTGTGTGAGTGAGAGAGAGAGCAGGAAACATTAAACAGTGGATATTTATACTAAAGTTTGGATGACTTCCTGCCCCACCCCCACCTCCCACCCCCCCTCAGTCTCAGCCCCAGTTGTACTGGTCCTCAGCTGTAGTGGGCAGGATGTCAGTAACCAGCCCGGTGCCGATGGTCTTGTTCCCATCTCTCAGCGTGAACCTCTGTCCTTTCTCCAGCACCATGGGCTGCCTGAGGGTCAGCGTCAGAGACGTGTCCTCACCCGGCATCACCATCTCCTACACACGGACAGATGAGGACAACATTACAGTGAGGCACAGAGAGGTGTGTAGGGGTGTGTGTGTGTGTGTAGGGGTGTGTGTGTGTGTGTCACCTTGTCATCAGGGAGTTGGATCCTGCAGGCCATGTCCCAGGTGAGAGAGAACATGACAGGCATGAAGTTGGTGACGAACGGCTTGTGTCTACCACCTTCCTCTTTACTCAGTATGTACACCTACACACACACACACACACACACACACACACACACACACACACACACACACACACACACACACAGAGTAACAGTAAATACAGATTGACCCTCAGTGCATAACGATAAAGAACTCACCTACTAAATCAAATGAACTAAATCAAATTTGCAAATCAGTAAGTTCTAGAAATAAAGAACCCGTCACTTATGACCTAAGTAATATATGACCTCCGACACACAAACAAACACATAAACAAACACATAAACAAACACACAAACACACACCTGAGCTTTGACTTTCTGATGAGGATGGACAGACCCCGGTTTACACATCACCACGCCTCGTCTCATGTCCTCTCTCTTCATACCACGCACCAGTGCACCAAGGTTATCACCTGCTTCAGCACGATCCAGAGACTGGTGGAACATCTCAATACCTACACACACATACAGACGCACACACACGCGCACACACACACGCACACACACATACAGACGCACACACACGCACACACAGACAGACGCACACACAGACAGACGCACACACACAGACGTGCACGCGCGCACACACACACACACACACACACACACACAGAGATATACAGTTTATGTTTGCTCAGGAGTGTTTAAGAACAGAGACAGATGTTCAGTCTTTCTGATCAGGACGAGTGTCTCTGCTATGTGTGTGTGAGCTGTCTATCACATAAGTGGGCGTGGTCAGAAACAGGAACAGACAGGGACAGTTTGGTGATGAGGATGGTGCAGATCTCTTCAGACACTTTAAGCTCATGTCACTATTCCTGACACACACACACACACACACACACACACACACACACACTCACCTGTGACTACTGACTTGGCAGAGCGGTTGTGTCCCACAAACTCACACTCATCTCCTTTTTTGATCACTCCTCTCTCCAGAGTGCCCGTCACCACCGTACCACGTCCTGCACGCACACACACACACATAGTGTTACACAAACACTCCATATAGAATGTAGCTCACTCTCTGTGTCACACACACACACACACACACACACACACACACACACCTGGTATGGAGTAGACTCCCTCGATGGGCAGCAGGAAGGGTCTATCAAGATCTCTCTTGGGTAAAGGAATGTACTCATCCACCACCTCCAACAGCTGCATGATGGAGTTCACTCCCAGCTCAGGCTGCCGGTTCTACACACACACACACACACACACAGCGTTACACACAAACACTCCATATAGAATGTAGCTCACGCTCTGTGTCTCTCAGACACACAAACACACACAATGAGCTCTAAGTGTCACGCTCCCACCACATCCCCCAGCTCTCTCTGTCAGTACCTCGAGAGCGCAGAGGGCGGAGCCACAGATAACGGGCGTGTTGTCTCCGTCGTAGCCGAACTCGCTCAGCAGTTCTCGGATCTCGAGCTCGACGAGCTGCAGAAGTTCGGGGTCGTCCACGGCATCTGCTTTGTTTACGAACACCACCACGTGCTGCACGCCGATCTGACGAGCCAACAGCAAATGCTCACGCGTCTGTGGCATCTGACCGTCCGTCGCTGCCACCACCAGGATACAGCCGTCCAGCTGAGCCGTGCCCGTGATCATGTTCTACACACAGGATAAAGCTTAGAACACGTGATATGTACATAATGTCGTATCTTTGGGTATTTGGTTCATTGATCAGTATTTATTTTTAATAAATAAGACACAGGCTGTCTTCAGCTCTGTCCTTCTCTCTAATCAGCCACCTGTCTGTCTGTCCATCTGTGCGCCTGTGTGTTTGCGTGTGTGTCCATCTGCCTGTGCATCTGCCTGTGCTCTGTCTTCCAATTGTTTAAGTGTGTGTGTGTGTGTGTACCTTGACATAGTCAGCATGACCCGGACAGTCAGTGTGAGCGTAGTGCCTGTTTGCAGTCGTGTACTCCACATGTGAAGCGTTGATGGTGATTCCTCTGGCTTTTTCCTCAGGAGCGTTATCAATGTCCTCATATTTCTTATATCGCGCTCCACCAGCCTCAGCCAGCACTGACACACACACACACACACACACACACACACACACACACACACACTAAAAAAGGGATCCTCAGCTCCAGCACAGACATAGTGTTACCTCTGCGTGTGTGTTACCTTTGGTGATGGCGGCGGTGAGCGTGGTCTTCCCGTGGTCCACGTGTCCGATGGTACCGATGTTCACGTGAGGTTTATCTCGTGAGAACACCTTCTTTGCGTCGGCAGCGAAATTCCTCCGACTGAGAGGAACTGCACACTGAGACACGACAAATTTATTTATCCTGATAATTCAGACTCATTAATCTATAATAATAATAATAATAATAACAACAAAAAACACTCATTTATCTAGAAAATATATCTAGATATTACTGGAATATTGAATATGGAATATTGGGTGAACTGACCAGTTTGTAGGAGCTGTGCAGCAGACCCGGGGACGACAGCTGGAGCGCTGAATAACACGGACAGGACAGGGCAGGACAGGGCAGGACAGGGCAGGACAGGGCAGGGCAGGGCAGGGCAGGACAGGGCAGGACAGGGCAGGGCAGGGCAGGACAGGGCAGGACAGGGCAGGGCAGGGCAGGGCAGGGCAGGGCAGGACAGGACAGGACAGTGAGAAACATGAACACAACACATTTAGGTCATTCATGATCAAAAGGCATAACATGGTGGGAATCGGAAGCTGGACCTACTTAAGCCTTACTTATAACAACATGTTTATGATGTGGAGGTCGAGCGGTTAAAGTGCAGGGTGACCAATAGATAGGTTGTGAGATCGAATCCCACGTCCACTACACTGCCACTGCTGGGCCTCAAATAATCAGCTGTATCACGAGATAATAATAATAAATGTCTGCGAAACACTGGAAGTGTAAATAATGCAAATGTTTGTTTTCATGAATATGTAAATTAGTTCATTTACATATTTATCCAGACTATTAAAGCTCTGCAGCAATGTGGGGATTTTAGGACTAACTCAGGATTATGAGATTAATTTAGACCCTGTTTTTAATGGTGGTTGTTTAACCCTCAGTGTGTTTATTACTGTTTAACCCTCAGTGTGTTTATTACTGTTTAACCCTCAGTGTGTTTATTACTGTTTAACCCTCAGTGTGTTTATTACTGTTTAACCCTCAGTGTGTTTATTACTGTTTAACCCTCAGTGTGTTTATTACTGTTTAACCCTCAGTGTGTTTATTACTGTTTAACCCTCAGTGTGTTTATTACTGTTTAACCCTCAGTGTGTTTATTACTGTTTAACCCTCAGTGTGTTTATTACTGTTTAACCCTCAGTGTGTTTATTACTGTTTAACCCTCAGT